>NC_058062.1:15910871-16019671 GCF_020085105.1 Siniperca chuatsi
ATCCACTGACATACCGGTCAAATATACAGGACAGATCTGCTGTTGTTGAGTACATACAATATAAGACAGTTAAGACATCTGTATGAGTTTGAAACCCCACAACATCTATATATTTACTCCATTTTCTATTGATTAAGTTCATTTGTCATGTAAAAAACTCATCTTAGACAAAGAGAAAAGATGTTTTGTAGCAGACATACAGTATCTAGTATATTCAGCCTCTTTCCATGTGCAGCTTCAATCCAGGAAACCCACTCCAGTCCTTTTCCAGGAGCCTGTCTGACCCAGTTCATATTGTAGCTGCTGAATGTGAATCCAGAGCCTGTACAGGTCAATCTGTGAGATTCTCCAGGCCTTTTAACCACTGGTTCAGATTCTGTCAGAGTCTGACCATCAACACCTGTCAAGAGGATAAAAAAACATAACATAAATTTTGTTGGTATACAATTAGGAACTATGTTAGATTAAGATCAGTGAAGATCTTCACCTGCCCAGCAGAGAATTAAAAGCAGCAGTCCTGTCCTGTAGTCCATCATGTTAAACTGTGTGTCCACTGTTCTCTGTCGTTCTCTCTGCAGTCAGATAAGTAGAGGTGGAAGACATCTGAGTTTTGCATTGACTCCTCGTATGAGAGAAAATGAGTGTATCTGATCTTTTTTTCCTCTGTTTTAATTCTATTCAGTATGGTCTTGTACAGCCATGAATAAATCAACACGAAACAGACTTAATGTTAAGAACAGTTTTCTCATTCCCTCAAACATAAACTCTTCATTCATTCTGATATATCAAATACACAAACTTGTTCTTATTTTTAATGTGTTTTACCACATAGATTTAGGGATTTAGTCTCTTATGTTTGCTGAAACTGGAGAATGAGAGTTCATTCTACAGGAGTCTCTCCTATACAGAGCATTTTGCTGTTTTTTACTTTCTCTGTGTAGTACAATGTTTTGTTGTGTGTGACAATTGCTGGAGAGGCACAATGAATTTTTGATATGAAAATTAATTAAATTACCTAACGAAATTTTTTTATATGAATGCTTGAAATCTTAATCCTGTTCCAGCCTGACAACTAACAAACAAACTGCACTGACAATAATTAAAGCAGTGAAAGTCTCGGTATATTTTGATGTCAAGGCTCTCGGTCTTATTATTTAATTTGTTTACCCTTTATTCATACAGAGTAGGTTTGCTGAGCATACACGCTCTTTTACAGCAACACCCTGTTAACAGTTAAATGAAATTACGCATGATTACAACAGAAATCAGACAGTATCCAATGTGCAGGCTCAGTGACAGCTGTCACAAGCAGGTAGAGAGCGATTATTGAGAATGTTCTTGAAGTTACAGAGGTACAGGTATTTAGATTTTTAGGTGACATTGCAGACTTTTCCATGAGCTTGCTGCAACATTATTATCATTATTATTACTCAGTGTAGAATGTGAGAGTGAATGGTTGTCTGTGTCTGTGTTAGCCCTGCAGCAGCAGATGAGAGCACAGGGAAAATGGATGGATGGATGGATTACATGATCATATGCTCCCAGCATCAAATCAATTCTTTTATACCTCTCCTTTCTGTCATAAAATACTGAAACTACTGAGAACCAAAGAATGAAGAATGACTGATCATCTCAGGTGTACTTGATTTAATTTAGGTTAAAAGTAAGATGTCCATCAGAGTCCTGGTGTCTTTGAGGAAAACATTATTTATTGTTTCTTTTAAATAATCAACTTTTAAAAACGTATCTGGTTCAGGGTGGACTGAAGTTTGCCAATTAGCTGAGTGGAATGTGTTGTTTTGCTCCAGTGTTAAATGCAGAATCTGCTTAATGGTTGTGGTCATTTAATACAACAATGTTAACAACAAACAGGTGAATGTTCACTAACATCCTGCTTGATGATGATGATGATGATGATACACTTTGCATCATTAAGGTGAGCTGGCAGTTGTATATGAGTGAACAGATAAAGAACAATGGGTGACAGTCTGTGATAGCAGTGGGTGACGATATCTGAAAAAAAGACAGCTGAAGGAAACTGATTAAAGAAAAGATGCTGCTGCCTTTGGTCTCTTCTTTCATAATTGGAAAGAGTTTTTGCTCATTTTCATTATAGACGCATGAATAGTAAAACAAAAACAATCAATTTTTTTGAGCCATCACTATATCTTTCTAAATCCCAGGTTAGACAAGTAAGAAGATATTTCAAAAATAACAAAGAAAAAGTGGCCAAAAGGTTTTGGTTTGAGAAATATCAAAATGCTAACTTTTTTTCAAGATTTTATGTGGATTTGGTTATGTAAAAGAAAATCTTTTTCATAAAATCATTTTGGTGTACAATCTGAAAATCACGTGGAAGATTTTTATGTTTAAATGTCACCCAAAGGTAAATTTTTGTGTCACATTGTCTCCATGCCTGTACTTATGAAGATATGTGGACACACTTTCATCATACTAATACGGAGAATTTAATCAGCAGCATTGTATGAAACAGGAAATAGTCTTTTTAGATCATCTAAAGCACAAACATAAATCTTTATTCCTTAAAAAGAAATAAAAACATCTTATTTCTCTATATTTGTTTAGATTGCAACTGAATTTAACATTTAGACAAATAAGATAAAATAAGACTTCAATATTCAGTCAATCACTACTCAGAATTTTCATAACAGTTAATCATGATCAGTATGGTAAAGAAAAAAAGATACTGAGACAACTGAATGTTGCCAGTGGTGGCAAATAGAGGAAGTAGTTTTTGTATGACTCTCCTATTATTGTCTCTCACTGTGTCTCTTCTGGCACAGTAATACACAGCAGTGTCTTCAGGCTGCACATTCTGTCCGTTTAGAGTCACTGTGTTGCTGGAAGAGTCTAAGTCGATACTGAACTTGTTCTTTAGTGAATCTTTGACAGTTGTGTCATCACTAATCCACTCCAGTCCTTTCCCTGCAGGCTGTCTGATCCAAGCTGTGTAGTAGTCTGCTAACAGAATAAGAGACCTGACAGGTGATGGTCAGACGTTGACCTGGCTGCACAGTCACAGAGGCTGGCTGTGTCAGCTGTTCACACTTCACACCTGTTAAAAAAAGAAAATGTTTAGTAACAAATGATCAAGTTAAACTGCAAAAGAAGAACTGCTGACTTTGACAAATCCAGAGAGATTCACATCCAGCTGCCAACAGCAGCAGCAGAGCTACAGAAAACATGGTTGATGTTGAAACTGACGTGCTGTGAACTCCACTGACAGCCTGATGGGAAGTTTTTATAGCTGAGTAACAAGGAAGGTCACTGAGTTTGCATAGAATCAAACACATGAAGCATCAACGTTGGTCTAACTGGAGCCAATAGAAGGGTCTGTTGACTGTTATTATAGATCTGCAGAGTGAAAACATGCCTGGAAATCACCTCTGCTTTACATATGATATTTTAATTTCATTACACACTCAGTTGGAACATTTTGCATTTATGAATATACATAAATGTACTGTATTGACAACAATTCAATATTAAAACATTATATAAATTATTGTATAATTGCAAACAATGATAAGGATCATTATTACTAATCTTAATGTGAATATTAACATGCGTCATAGATAATGGAAATCATATTAATTAAAATCAGCACTGCATGATATTTTAGTTTCATTAGTTGTAACATTTTGAAAATGTCCCTGCATTTACAAAAATGAAACTACTGTTAATTTTGCTTTACTGTCAACTATTAATGCCTAAATGTATTTGTACAATACATTGTAAATGTACTGACAAAAATTCAATAGTAAAACATTATATAAATTCTTGTATAATAGCAGATCATTATTACTATTCTTAATGTGAATATTAACATGAATCATGGACAATGGAAAACATATTCATTAACAACACTACAATAACAATGATGATGTGCACCCATGGAAACAAAAGGAGCAACCACCAAGAATGTTGCTTTATATAAGCCATGTTTACAGTGTGTTTAGCGTGTTTTCAAATGATTAAAACCCACTTTAAAAATGACATGAGCTGTTTTACTGAGAGATTTTTTTTTTACTGTCAGCACCTCATTTATTTATTTATGTATTTGCTGCAAACAGAAATCCAGTGACAGCAGCCAGGATCATGTAAATAGTATGGAAACTTAAGTGTGATGTGTTATGGTACACAGGGGCTGGACCCAAAAGCACGAGTGGCACAGAGGGAGTTGAAGTAGTTGGTTTCAGTTTATTGTAAAAACACAATGAGTAACCAGGAGTGTGGAGGTAATCGCTGTGAGCCGGTGGACTGGTTGAAGACAGCGGGCTGAGGTGGAGCAGTGGAGATCCGAGGTGAGGTCTTCTTGGAAAGCCGGTGAGGAACTTGGAGGGAGGTGAGAGGAACAAATCTGAACACAGGGTGTCAGAGAGTTAGTCAGGGTTTCAGATAACATGAAGGCAATTCTTTCAGAGAGGTAAGTCAGAGGCCGAGCTGTAGTACCACTTGGGTAAACGGATGATCTGGTGAATACTGGTGACAAGAGCCGGGTAGATACAATATACTGCCAGGTGTTGATTGGTAGATGGAGAGCAGGTGTGTCAGTCTCTGATTGGACCAGAGGCTGCACCCCATAGGACACACACACACACACACACACACACACACACACATACACATGCAGACAAACACAGGAGGGGAACCAACAGGGGACAAATAGACAGAGACACTAGGAATGGTACAGCTGTACCATGACATGATGCTGCTGGTTTGCAGGTTTGCATAAAAGACTTTTAGTTAGTTAGCTAGTTTTAGGTTTCAGTGTTTGCAGATGTTTGAAGACACAGACATACAGAGAAACTTGGAGCCTCCAGAGGAAAACAGCTGCTCAGGACCCGAAACCTGTGTGACAAAATGCAAAACACTTAATCCTTTAGCTTAGATAAAGTACTTTTTGTAAAAATCAACACATTTGACCGTTATATGTGTGTAGTTGTGTCAGAAATCAGTCTTAATCAAATTTCATTCAGTGTGGTTTATAGTTTGTTATTTTGGTTTATTATATTATTGTAATTATGGAAAAATTAAAATAAAATTGTAACAAAAACTAAGACATTGTAACAAATGAAGGCACAGCTTTCTTCCTGCCCATGGAGAGATGTAGCTGCAGTTTCTTTATATTCAGTTACAGATAACTGTATTACCTGTTTGCATCAAACTGTCAGCACTCTCTCCACATCTTTTCTAGACATTTCTCTGCAGTTAAAACACACAATAATTATTTGATTACTGTATTAGTGTACTTTCTTCAAACATGAAAAAACTCTCTATGTAAGGAATTTATCTCCAGACACAATATATGTAGGATTCAAGTAGATTCACTTTGTTTGTATCCGTTAAACTTGAATATGTCATCACTCCACTTCTCCTCCACTTTATAGATCACTGCTGTCTTCTCTCAGAAATGGTTTGAATCAAACTACAGTCTGTGATGGAAAGAGTGAAATGTTCTTAATCTTCAGCTGGTTTGTATTATAGAGCAATATGAGTCTGTTTCAGAAGTATTTTCTCATGAAATGTAACTTTAAAGCCAGTCACACATCAGTGGTGCTCAAATGTCTGTGTGTTGTATCATTTTGAATGACTTGACCTGAGGACATGAATCATGTGAGACAGTGCAGGGTCTGTCAGCCCAGTGAGGATGAGAAAAGACAGAGTTTTTGCTCCAAAATCCCAGAAAATGTTTCTTACTGCAGGATCAGTTGTTCGTCCATCTTTAATCACAGTCTCACAAGCACCAGAATACACAGCAGCTCCTTCAGCTAGTCCAACTTTACTGTTCAAAATGTGCTGAATCAAGATGGAGCTGCAGTCACTGCTGATGGTAAACACCTTATAGTCCAACCTTACTGTTCAAAATGTGCTGAATCACGTTGACACATGACTTTTGTTTAGAAAAGTTTCAACTATCACAACATGCAGTGGACATGAGCAGCAGGAGTGTTCAGCTTTAGTTCAGTCCAGGGTTCGAGTGTCAGTCAGTTCAGATCAATGAGAACACCAGATCTGAGAGTCTCCTTTTAGTAACAGAGGAGAGAGAAGCTTGACACTGACTGCCCTCTAGTGATTGTAAACGAGGAACTGCAACATTATTTTTCTCTCTCATATTCTGACTCACTTTAGATTCCACATCATTTACAGACATTATTGTGTCTTAATTTGTAGAAATCTTTAGTATTTGTAGTAGTTTAATTTCAGCAACCAGAATGTTGTGTTGTCTTTGGCCCTTTTATGAACAAGTGATCTTTATTGTGTTTTGTTATCTTTAATGCTTTATAATAATATTTCTCGGGAAGACTTTTCAGGACTTTGTATAATGCATTATTTTTAAAAATGCAATTAAAAATGTGGAATACAAAAAATAAATAAAAAGCTATGTAAAAAATTTAATATTAAACAAAATACATAGTATACAATATAAATACTATAAAAAAAGTCATGCTTGAGCCCAATAAAGATGCGTCTTCAGACTGTTCATCTGCAGATACAGCTGCTGTCTGCTGTTGTCTCTGGAGATGGTAAACCGGCTTGAACTGACTGAGAGTAGTAGATATTGCTACTATCATAAATAGCAGCAACCCACTCCAGTCCTTTTCCAGGAGCCTGTCTGACCCAGTTCATAAAGTAGTCACTGAATGTGAATTCAGAGCGCTGTACAGGTCAATCTGTGAGATTCTCCAGGTCTTTTAACCACTGGTTCAGATTCTGTCAGAGTCTGACCATCAACACCTGTCAAGAGAATTGAAAACATCACATGAATTTAGTTTAATTAAGAACTATGTCAAATCTAGATCAGTGAATCAAGATCTTCATAACATTTCAGAAAATTGCTTCATTGTCATCTCACCAGGTCACATCATTAACCAATGTATTGAATTTTGTATTGTGAACATTTCACCTTTCTGATTATGTTCTGATCAAGTCAAGCTGCTGTCTGATCAAATGTTTTTCAGCAAGTTTCTCTTTTCAAACTAAATTCATGTATTTTATGGTTTGCACTTGAATGTGACATTGACAGTTTAGCACTGAATAATGCTTTGAACAATATCCTTTGCAACATCATGAAGAAAATAAATATTTTCTCATACGTTTACAGTAAAATATTTACAAAACAGTCTTCACTGTGTTACCATGAATACTAACTATAAAGAATAAACTCTAGGAAATGATATTTTCCCTTCTGTATTAGACACTGTAGTTCAGTGCTTTCTGATCAGAGTGTTTGAAAGGTTTAAAAAACTGTCCCAGCTGTTTTGTCACAATTGACATGAGAATTGCTGATGGTGTGTTTATGAGGGAGGAAAACTTTGCATAGATTTCCCTTTACAGGTTTAAGAAGGGAACCGTTTGGCATTCAAGGCTCTGTTACACATTAAAGCATATTGGGCAGCAGGTGAGAGCATACAATAATCTAAATAATCTATTCTTACTATTACTACTGTCAGTACTCTACTGAGTTAAACATAAACAGTATTTCTACAGAAAAACTGTATAGAACCAAATGTGTGGCCGCTATTTGTATTGTATAATAGTTGAATGTTACTGGGACAGTAACTCAGGAAAATGCCTCCACAAGTAGAGAGACTCAGAAAAGAAGCTTTATTTATTCCATCAGGGCACTTTACAGACATAACATAAATGACAGAAACCAGCTACTTCTTCCGTATGTTTACATCAGAATCTCATTAGTTACCATAAGTATAAAATGCATTTAATACATATAATACATCATTTTTATGTGCACCAGTGTCCACTAGTGGGTGCGTTTTGCATCCATGTCCTACATTAATCAAAATAAAATTGTGATAACATATTATGGCAGTAGTGCAGTGGTTCTCCAGACTTTACAATCCAAGTCACATTTACACATTTTAACATGAAATACATTTACAGCAGACTAATTTACTTGGAACAAATATACTCCAGCAGACAGGAGTAAAGCTGACCACATGCTGAACATTTGCTCCTGTCTGTATATATGCTCAGATCTGGAGCATGTTAGTCACTTCTCCTCTGACGAGTTTAAGGAACTCCTTAACATTTTCATCAAGTTAATAATCAAATTAATAAAGTAATAAACATTAAGGGTATGAACAATTTTTATAGCAATTTTTATCAGCTCACAAAAACAACTTGCCACAGAGTAGACTATTTAAATCATTGTCCTCTGCAGTATGAGAATGACTTACTACTAATACTGAATATACTCAACTATATATACAGTAAACATATTTGCAGAAAACTAAATGTTTACAAGGATGTAAATATTCTCCATGCACAGATAATTTGACAACATGTTGTGGGACAAATGAGAAACAGGTAAAATGTATATTTAGATTTACAAAACTCTGTTTTTGTTTTCTTCATTACATCAGTAATTTAACAACATGGGATTTCTTTCGCTCCATTTCTTCCTTCACAATGTTACATTGACTTAGAGTATGAACAGGTAAAAACAGCATGATATGGTAATGTTTCACATGGTATTGAAATTATGCAGGTAAGCTTCTGCTAATCTATCAAATTGTTAAGTGGAGCTTCAAGTGATCACCACATTACACATTTCCCCATTGCAGAGGGGTTCAGTCTATCTCACACAAATTCACAGAGCCTTTCTTAAACCAAAAGCCTGGGAAGAGGGGTTCTGTGAATTTGGCATGGAAGGTGTGTATGAGGCTCAGCTCTCCTGATTTGACACTGAAATAAGTCAGAGTGCCACCTTCCCAATCCAAAAACACTGCTATTTTTTGGCAAGGGGACACTTCAACATCTTTGGATGTCTTCCCATGTATGGCGGTATATCCAGTCCTTGAGCACAGCAGACTCCAGGACATCTCATTGCATCCTAGACCACTATTTCTGTCCCATTTTCTGCCTACTGTTCTATATAACACTGCAATGCCGACCATCCCTTTCCACTCCACCTCCCAGTAGCAGAGGCCTTTCAGGCCCTCCTCACAGCACACCTGAGTCCTCTTAAATCTGTCCTTGTGTTCAGGCCGTGGCACCTTCTCCTTCACCTTCTTTACAGTTTTTACTTTCCTGTTCCCTTCAGACAGAACAAGCCTCCTGCTTGCTGTGTTTTCATCAAGCTTCAGATCTGCACCATCTGATAGAGAAAACATAATTCAGTATGTGAGTGTGTGTTTAGTGTTTTTTGTGCAGTTAAAAGACTATAAAACATTAATCATTGATAAATTCAAGATGAAATCTAAAAAAATGTTTATGAACATAATGAGCATGTAACAAATTTCACATGATAGAAGTTGAATACATTAGAACCTATACTACCAGTGAAGTTTGGTGACGAAGGCGTATTATTTGAGCCTCAATACAAATGTATCAGGCATTAGCTCAGCATTCTAAGGCTATACTGAAGTGATACAATATTGTAAATCATTTCTAGAAAAAGACTTACACTTCTTCAGCCCCGTCTTTAACCGATGCCCTCCACCATGGTCCAAACTGTACAAAATGAAGATAGTAGTGAACAGAAACTTCCAACTTCATGTGGTTTAAATCTGGAAACATTATTTGCATAGTGACATCTGATCCTTGAGCCTTTGCATTTACACCTGGTATTAATAAATGTTCTGGTTATCTCAATTATATGTTTGTTGACATGGCGTAACAAACATGGCACGTCCCAGGTCAAGAAAAGCAATGCCATGGACGTGCGTCATTCATTTTTGATTAACTTTTTTGCGAGGAAAGACTTGCTAGCTACTTGTAGCTTTTGCCAGGCTTGCATAATAATAGCAGTAAGAGGTGGGGTTAGGTGATTTTGCAACTTGTTGGATGGACTTTTTTCTAAGAATGCGGTCACACTATACGGATTGCCACAAAGTGTTCTGTGTGCATTTTCACCTTGCATTAAGATGTATTTTCATTATAGTATATCCAGATACAGATTGCATGTCAATTCCAAGTGTAATTGGGGTCATAGTGAGGTTGCTGGCTTTGCACATGTTCTCTTAACAACACCAGGGTAATTCTTGAGTGTTTTGGTGACTAGCCTGCTAGCTAATAAGATAACAGATTTAGTTTAGATTTTGCCTTAGTGTAGATGTAGTCTCATTATAACTAGGTGATCCAACTATATCACTACAAATGTACACCTATAAACACACATCCTGACATAACATACCAGAGTGTCTTCAGGTTCATATTTGGATCCGTAGCGATTTTAGAGAGTATTGCCACCCCATTGGTTCCCGGGTGATTGTAACTCAGATCCAGCTGTTTCAGGGCCGTTTTGGAATTGAGAGCTGAGGCCAGGAATGAGCAGCCTTTCTCTGTCACCTGACAACCTGACAATCTGCAGACACACACACAAACACACACACACACACACACACACACACACACACACACACACACACCCCAATTAAAGAAATTATTTTGCAAGTTTCTCTTACTCATTATCATTGTTGGTGACAAATTTTGTTCATACAGTTTGAGAAACAATCTTCTACTATCTTCAAATTCTGTCGCTGCATTTGTCTGAAATATCGGAACAGCTGCAGTCAAATGTGTAACCAGCCCCTAACGCTGAATAAGTGAATATCTATTTGTTCTATATGAAAACAAGGGATGTGGCTAAGTACACCACAGTGTAAAGGAGAGTGTAATTTCCCTCTGAGTCCATTTATTTCTATATCAGGACACCTCAGAATGTACAGTACCTATAACCATTTACCAAAGAAAAACATGTTGTGTTCAAATTGTCATGCACTTTTTAAAGTTTCTTTGTGGCCATTTAAATATATGATAGGGTCTGTTTCACCAGTTAGAGTTACATGGCTTTAAGTAGTGTAATTTTATGGTAGTGTCAGTTATGCTTCCCTTGCAGGTTAATATACCTGATTTACTGATTTAGAAGAATCATTTAATCTGTTTTGAAGTGTTCTGTTAGATTATTTTAACAGACATTTGTTAGCCATTCAAACATTTCTTTTCCATGGCCATGGTATAAATGTCAAAGATATAACAGTTTATTCTACCTTTTACTCTAGCATTTTTTGTAAAATAAATAAATAAATGAATTGTCATTATTGGGCACATTTACAAGAACATAAATATTGTGGGTATGAGCCTTATCCTGGCTATGGTCTTGGTAAGGATATATGATTTCTATGGAGCATACATAACCTGTTCAGTCACATAGCTGTTCTGATAAACCAATTTACAACATCCCGTCAAACCCAGGTTCTGTTCCAGAGGTAAGAAAACCTCATTCAAAATTACACTGATATTTGTGATAGCAAATAACTCCAGCCTTATACCATAACCGTACTTAACAGTATATCTAACATATAGATAAGAATTGTTTTTATTTAAATAAAATAATTAGTTATTATTTATCGTTATTTAATATTTTGTGTTTTTAATGGTCTTTAATGAACGCCATTTCCCAAGATCCTTAGACCATGACAAGTTGAACGTCACCAGCTCAACAGAAGAGGCGAGTCCATGGGTGACTCAAAAGGCTGTGGGTAGTTCAGACATGTTTGCCATGGCATGCGAGTTAACTTAAAATGTTATTTAAATAGCTAATGCAAGTGCAAGGATGAGTACTCTCCTTATTTGGGATCTTTATTTTGTGCTCTTGATGATACAAATGTACTTTGTATCTTCACTTTGGAATAACTATACATAAAACTACACATAACTACCCCCATTACTGTTAATGATATTGTGTGGGTTTTTTGTCGCTCACTAAAAATATACAGTAAATGTAATTTAGACTTACTTGAGAATCTCCAGTTTACAGTGTATACTCTTTAGGCCTTCAGCAAGTATCTGCACACCTGAATCCTTCAGGTCGTTATGACTGAGGTCTAGCTCTGTGAGATTAGAGGATGCGGAGCTGAGGACTGAGGACGACAGACCTCTGCAGGATTCTTCATGGAGATCACACCAGCTCAGCCTGTGAAAATAAGTGTAATCAGAAACCATACTAGAAACATTTGCTGTGGCAAAATCACAGAGTCACTACTGGAGTGGCAAATAGTGATCCCTCATTCCTAATACTGTTAAGCCAGACAGTGATGGACTGGCAATCTGGAGCACCTCTTGACTATTGGGGCTGATGCAATGCACAATATATAACATTTTAAATAATCCCAGCTCTCGCTTCAATATAAAATGTGTTGTGTGGCTGACTGGCCCACTGTGGTTGGGTATTATATCTTTCAGCCTCTCTCTCCCAGCCAATTTCTTCTGGTCCAGTTGATTATAACTTTACCTGGGCCCAGCCCCTTTCGCATCTCTGTTAAGTGATGACATTTCAGTAGATAGTAGAGTGGTGCAAGATGAACAAATAAAAAGAGAAAAAACGTAAAGGTGATGCTGAATAGCTGAGAGGCACCATTACCAGTCAATCATCTCAGCCTAGTGAGCCTGAAGGCACTGGCAGCAGAGAGAGAGAGAGCAGCCCAGTGAGCCCAGCGATACTAGTTCGACTATTATTTAAGGTTTTGCAGCTGAAATGGTAAGACAGAAGACAAAAGGGATAAGATAAGCAGAGTCTGGGTTTGGCTAACTGGCTATTTAGCTATATCGGGTGCCTTTTGTTGAAACATTTTCAACTTTTCATAAAGTCGATGCGCTTATCATTTTTCGTGACTGACAAATCATTAAAAAAATGTTGATGTGCCACAGTAAATTTTCAAAATGTTGAACTCATTGTTATGCATGAATGGTTATGATTATTGACAAGTTAGTACTTAACATTAACAAATTAAAGACTAACCGTGACCTGGTTATCGATGGCATTGCTAAGAGAAGTGACCTGTTGCAGAAATTGCAAACTTAATGAGGTAGGAAATACGTTAATTTTTATTTGATTCTATGACTTGCCTACTAACCACTACCTAACCAGTTTTTTCACCAACAAATTTCTTTCTGTCTTAAGGACAGAAAAATGATTGTACAGTCAACCATCATGTCTGTGTTTGACTATGGAAATATCTCATGCTGCTCACTTTACCTTAAAACAACTCGATGCATTTTATCATTGTGCTTTGCGTTTCATTACAGGAGATAAATATCATACTCCTCACTGTATACTATATGAAAAAGTAGGCTGGTCCTCACTAACAACAAGCAGAGCACTACATTCTATCATTTGATTTATAAAGAAAGGTCTCCTTCAAAAGCTGCCTCAGTTTATCACCTTTCTTTAAAGGTCCAGTATGTAGGATTTAATGGCATCTAGTGGTGAAATTGCAGTTTGCAACCATTTGAATACCGCTCGGATCATCCTCCTCTTCCAAACGTGTAGGAGAAACTACGGTGGCCGTGAAACTCGCAAAAAATGCACACGGTCCTATCTAAAGCCAGTGTTTGGTTTGTCCGTTCTGGGCTAATGTAGAAACATGGTGGTGTAACATGACAATCTCCAGAAGGGACCTGCTCCCTCTGTAGATATAAACGGCTTGTTCTAAGGTAATGAAAACACAACGATTCTTATTTTCAGGTGATTATACACTAATGAAAACATACTTATAAAAATATGATATTGCATTTCTGCCAATAGCTCCTCCTAAATGTTACACACTGGACCTTTATGACCACTACTCACCAGACCAGATCTCAGGACTGTTTGACTCTAGTTACCCTGTGAAACTCGTTTCACGACTCCTATTATATTAATATAATTTTGTGCATGTATGTGTGTGTCTGCCAAATCTCTTCCTCCCCGCCCCGCCTCCGGTTTCCCAGCACTCTCATCAGTGCTCTTTTCTTGTCTCAGGCTTGTTTCTAAGGTGCCCCAACTACAAATGCATAAAGTTTTAGGCTAGGAGAAAATCAAGCATATTTGAAAACCATGTTAGCTCTGGGATAGCTCACGACGAGATGAAGACACATCTTATGACACGTCTTAACTTATGACACATTTCACCATGCGGCCTAATAAGTGGCCTATCTCACCCACATGACCAGACACACAAGGGGCCTAAATGAAGTAGATTTTTACCAGCTTACTTTGGATTGCCCAAACTGGCCTTATTATAACCCAATGTTAGCCCATTTGGGTTATTGTATAAATGGTAAACAGGCTTCAGTTTTGAAATAAATTGATTTACTTTGTATGTAGTGCATAGCAAGATAATAAGTCATTTTGCAAGAGCATTCGTCAGAGAGCATTTAAAAGTACTTACAAAGCAGTTTTGGAGACTTTGACCACCGGCAGCATTCCTAGAAGAACTTTCTCTGATTTCAGGTACTTTTTCAGATCAAACACATCAAGCTTCTCATCTGATGTCAGCAGCACAAAAGTCAAAGCTGACCACTGGGAGGCAGAGAAATTTTCATATGTGAGTTTTTCTGAGTGCAGGTACTTTTTGACTTCGTCCACAAGAGACTGGTCATTCAGCTCATTCAGACAGTGGAAAAGATTTAGATTTTTATCAGCATCACTGTTGTCTTCCCTAATCTTTTCTTTGATGTACTCAATTGTTTCCTTGTTGGTCTCCTTGTTGTTTTCTGTCTTCTTCAGCAGCTCTTGCAGTAGATTGTGATTAGTCTCCAGAGAGAGGCCTAGCAGGAAGCGGAGAAACAGATCCCAGTCTCCATTTTTGCTATCTAAAGCCTTGTTCACTGCTGTTTTGTAGAAGTCTGATGCAGGCAAGTCTGCAACTGTTGAAGTGGGCCTGGTAAGTAGATTTTCACCTTTGTTATTGAATGTGTGAAAGACATAAAAAGCTGCCAGGAACTCTTGAATGCTTAGATGGACAAAGCAGAACAATTTGTGGGACAGCACACAGCTTTCTTTCTTGATTTGAGTGAATAATCCTGAGAAGACTGCAGTTTTTGTGATGTCAACACCATACTCTGTCAAGTTTTCTTCGGTGAAGAGGAGGTTTCCTTCCTCTAACGCCTCAAAAGCCAGTTTCCCCAGAGATATGATTGTTTCCTTGTTACTTGTTTCCCAGCATGAATCTGTCTCAGAACTCTCACCTGTCTCATCTCTACCATACTTCACAATAGCCTGTCTGCATTGCAACACAAGGAAGTATATGTACATGTCAGTCAGAGTCTTGGGCATCATACCTTCTTGGTTTCTGGTCACAAAGTCTTCCAGAACTTTTGCCGTGATCCAACAGAAGACAGGGATGTGACACATGATATAAAGGCTCCTTGATTTCTTGACATGTGACAAGATTTTCTCAGCCAAATCCTTATCGCTGAATCTCTTCCTGAAGTACTCCTCCTTCTGCTCATCATTAAATCCTCGCACCTCTGTAACCCGGTCCACTTTATCAGGAGGGATATGGTTGGATGCTGCAGGTCGGGAGGTGATCCAGATTTGAGCTTCAGAAAGCAGCTTTCCTTGGATGAGGCTTGTCAGCAAAACATTCACTGAAGTTGGCTTTCTCACATCACTCCAATAGTTAACCTCATTGAAGTCAAGGTCAAGGCGACATTCATCAAGACCATCCAGGACAATCAGAATTCTATACTTGTCATAGTCATTAATTTCTGATGTCTTCATGCCCGGACAAAAATCATTAATAAGATCCTCCAAGCTGTGTTCTTGCGCTTTTTTCAAATTCAGCTCCCGGAAAGAAAGTGGAAAAATATAAAATATGTCCCCATTGGCCGTACCCTCAGCCCAGTCCAGCATGTACTTCTTTGAAGCAAATGTCTTTCCAATGCCTGCCACTCCGATCGTTAGCACAGTTCGAATGGGGTTATTTTCTCCAGGTGCAGGTTTGAAGATGTCATGATATTTAATCGATGTTTCTTGTCTCACTGGTTTGAACTTTGCATCTTGAACTTGTCTGGCCTCATGCTGAACATTGACCTCTCCCCTCTCCCCCTCTATGATGTAGAGATCTGTGTAGATCTCATTCAGAAGAGCAGAGGTTTTCTGCATATCGATCCCCTCAGACACATGGGTAAATTGCTCCTTCAACTGAGATTTGAGTTTCTGTTGACTTGCAACATCAGGCTTACCTGTAAGAAAATATTTTTTTAAGTTATTGTGGATAGAAATTACTTGTGATTAAATGTTTGGGGTGCAATCACAGTACAGTTTTTAAAATCTAAACCATAGCACCAACTATTAATTGTTGTTTTTGTATTTGGTTTGTTTAGGTAGACACTGGCCAACTAAAAGTGAAGCGAGGCTTAAAACATTTAAGAATCAGCCTAACAAGAGGCTGAATATGAGCATCATGACATTGTAGTTTATCCTTGGTTCATGTTTGCTATCTTCACTTATGCCATTTTCGCATAGGATTTGATGTTTCTAGGTCTGAACCAGAGTTTGATTTCCCCTACTATCCTACTGGTCTGCTTTTAGTTGTATATTTAGGACAAATAATTGTAAATTTGCTTAATGCTTTCTTTAATCTGTACTGGCAGATACTCAATATTTAAAAGGACATAGATTTAGATTGAAGCCAAATTAACTTGATTGGGACAACCCTAATTAAAAACTAGTTAGGGAATTTTTTTTTTAACTAACTAAAAAGTTAGACTTTTAAAAGTTCTGTTGCTCGCTCACAAGCCTTTCACACATGCGATATATATATATACCTTGTACAGATGTGTGTAAAAGGGGGTATAATAATAAAATATAATAATAAAGGCCCTTTAATATATAACAGTCCAGTGCAACACCACCTCTAACTTAGCCTAAATTTGGTTCAATCATTTGATTGACACCTCTTTGACACAATGTCTGTTATTAGAAGCTACTCAAAGAATGCATTTTTTTCAAGGTTCTCGGTTTTCATTTCATGGCACTTTTGAGCATTTTTGCTACCTCATGTCCACTGTTTTGATTAAGCCACTTAAAACATGCTTGGGTTTGATTGCACCCTTATTTATACTGCTTTCCTTGACAGCCTTCATTTGCACCAGCAAGCTTACATCGTATTTCTGTCGTCCTGTCGACCCATGTATCAAGCAACTTCCATCGGGAGGTTATCCAGAGCCGGGCAGAAGGAAGAAGGTTTCCTCTGATGAGGTTTGTCAGTAGCACATCCACTGAAGCTGGCTCTCTGACATCAGTCAAGGTGTCTTTGGTGTCAAGACAACCTTGATAAGCATCTAATCCGTCCAGGACAAATAAAACTTTGAACTGTTCAAAGTTAGAGATTACAAATGTATTAGTTTCCTTGAAGAAATGATTAAGAAGTCCCACCAAACTGACATTTTTCTCTTTTGTTGAATTAAGCTTAGAGATGTTAAGTGGAAATATAATGTTTTCATCAGCTTTGGCTTTCCAAAACCAGATATTAAAAGATGACTTCTTGTAATTTTTAGCCCACTCTTTTATGAATTTCTGCACATGGAAGGATTTTCCAATACCAGCTTCTCCAGTAGTCAGCACAGTTCTGATTGTTTGTCCTTCCGTGTCTTTGAAGATGTCAGATATTGCATTCACTCGTGGCACTGATTTCACCACAGCACGTGCATTTTTCTCTTCAGCACTGACCTCACCACTTCTGTTTTCTTTAATGATGTGTTCTGTGTTTTTCTGATTAGGATGATTTATGTCTTCATCTTGAGTGCTTTCTTCAAGAAATCTTTTTCTTAGGGTTGATATCAGCTTCTGCCGGCGCTTCACGGTCTCTGAATAAACAGCCCAAAGTTCAGCACATTATTGATGATGAAGGATATATGCAGCGTGAATCAGTTATCTTTAAGAATCATAAGTGATTGTTTTGAACATAGCTAGCTAAAATTATTTTTGATTATATTTGAAAAACATTGGTTTCCAATGAAACCCGTTTATAAAATATTTTCCACAACATTGTTACTTGTCATGTATGTTGCTTTTGCACTATTTCCTAATCAAAACAATGACACATGATACAGATCACACAATAGAGTATGTTGTATGAAAATATGTTACTGTTGTAGTTTCATACCTCGACATTCTGTCTCTTTCTGAATATATTCAGAAGGAATCTTATCAACTCCTGAAGGTTGAGAGATGATCCAGAGAAGAGCAGAGGGAAGTAATTTTTTCTTGATGAGGTTTGTTAGCAGCACATCCATCGAGGCTGCCTCGTCCATATCGGTCAGGTCCTTGTTCTTTTCAAAATCTAGAGGAAGTTTACATTTTTCCAAGCCATCAAGGATAATAGCTACTTTCCACTCGTCGTACTTGCAAGCTTTTCTGTGTTTATTGTGATTGAGGGAATGACAAAGCAGATCTTTCATGCTTTGAACTTCGTTTCTTCTTGAATTCAGCTCGCTGAAATCAAATGAAACTATCAAGTCTATCTTTTTGTTGGATTTTCCATTGGCCCAGTCTACCATGAACATCCTCGTTTGAAATGTTTTACCAACATCAGCAACTCCCTTCATTAGCACTGTTTGCACTTCCCTGTTATGAAATAATGCATCATAGGCTTGTGCTTTATCTTTCTCGTCTTTGCCAGCTTTTATCTCGTAGAGTTCTGTGTCAGTTTCATGTCTTTTCAGTGTTTCTTCATGCTGACTGAGGATTGTCTTCTTCAGGTCTTCTGTGAGTTTGTGTCTGATATCTGTGTCCAAAGAAATGACAAAGACAATACAGAGAAAGCTGAATGCAGTAATTGCAATTATTTTTACACCCCTAAACAATACAATGGCAGCTGTTTTGTGTTTATTTGTTATTTGTATTGATTATAAAGCAAATAAAGTTTCTGTGTTGCTCCTTGTTTGAGTACCTAAACCTTTGCTGAAGTCGACCTCACCCTTTAAGTGGTCAGTTTCCATGGAAGCACTGCTGGACACAGTCGAGGCTCGTCTCTGTGACTGAGGTGGGCTTCAACACAGACAAAACATTTCTTAAAGGGAGGACCAACAATCAAAACTGGAGGGAAAACACAGACAGGAAGTAAAAACACAAGACACACAAGGGAAGGAGACTACTACAAAATAAAACAGGAAGTGTCAACACCAAAACTACCACAGTACCCCTCTCTCAAGGGACGGCTCCCAGACGTCCCAAACAAAACAAGTCAAGTCAAAAACGTTCCCTTCGGAAACAAGTTAACAGTCCAAATCAAGCCGGGTGGGTGGAGGGGGTCGGAGGAGGGATCCTGGGTGGGCGGAGGGGGTCCGGAGGAGGGATTCAAGGGCCAGGTGGGAGACTTGGGGCGGACGGCCCGGGGGCTGGACAGGTGCGGAGCTGGGGACCTCAGAGCTGATCTCGGAGAGCCCTTCTGGAGGCCGGCGACGAACACGGAGAGCCCTTCTGGAGGCCGGCGACGAACACTGACCCTTTCTGGAGGCCTGACCATCCACTCAGGGACCAATGGCGGTACAGTGGGGCCGGGGACTGGCAATGAGATGTCAGGACGGGGAGCCGGCGACGGGATACCAGGGCGTGGAGCCGGCGACGGCGGGACATCAAGACAGGGCGACGGGATACCAGGGCGTGGAGCCGGCGACGGCGGGACATCAAGACAGGGCGGCGAAGAGGTTGGGCCTGGAGCCGGTAGCAAGGCGGCTGGACATGGAGCAGGGACTGGAGCAAGGGGCTGCTGCGACCCAGCAGGGACTGGAGCAAGGGGCTGCTGCGACCCAGCAGGGACTGGAGCCGGCGTGGCAGCAGGACATGGCACTGGCGACTGGACCTCCGGACATGGTGCTGTCTTCGGAACCTCAGGCCTGGGAGTAAGGAGCTGCTGCGATCCACCCGGGAACGCGAGTCGGCTGCGCGATCCAGCAGGGGTCCAGGGGCTGCTGAGGTCCGCGGAGAGTCCAGGGGCGGCTGATATCCAGCGGCGGCAGGGTGCGGCTGCGATCCAGCGGCGGCAGGGTGCGGCTGCGATCCAGCGGCGGCAGGAGTGTTCTTACATGTTTGTGTCAGTACAGAAAGATACATTTACTGTGACAAAGGTGAATATCCTTATTCATGCATGAGGTGAAATGCATCTCTCAGGCTTCATTGCTCTACTTAGTTTCTAATATCGTTACTTCATCTTGTTCTTTGTTGTAGCTGTTAACAATATGCACGCACATGTTGTTTTTACTACCTTAGCTCAGAGTAGAAGTTGAGAGGATCATCCTGGGAAACATGGGGACCGTTGCTGGATTCAGGAGAGACTGGTCTTTTGCGTTCAAGCAGGCTTTAACACATTGACTGATTTCAGTGATTTCACAATAACAAACTTTAAACATCTGTGACAAGTGCTGAGCTTCAAGGTGGGGATTACAATATTCATTTTACTGCTTTGACTAGTCAATCTCTCTTCAATTTATTTTCTCATTGTCTCTGAATCTCTCTGTATCAAAGTACCAACATTACAAAAATATCTGACCCCGGTTCTCCTTTGCTGAAGTTGAGAGGTTCTCCCTTGGACCAGTCACTTTTCATGGAAACATTGCTGGGTGCCGGGGAAATGGATCTTTCTTCTTCAAGCAGGCTTTAAAACAGATTTAAAATGCTTTTACTTTGCCAAACCTAAACACTTTTAAACATCTTTAATGTTACTTTTGAGCTTCAAAATGGAATTTATGATTTATTTTCTCTTTGTCTCTGAATCACTCTTTATCAAAGTACCAACATTACAAAAATATCTGACCCCGATTATCCTTTACTGAAGTTAAGAGGTTCTCCCTTTGACCAGTCACTTTTCATGGAAACATTAATGGGTGCAGGAGAGATTGATCTTACTTGTACGAGCCACATTTAACACAGATTTATGGCCCGGTCACACCAGCATTTTAAACAGCAACATTTCAGAGGAAAATCAGTTAATTTCAAGGGAATTGCTGCTATCACACAGGCAAGGAGTACAATATTTAACATCACTTCAGAGCTTGGAAGTGAGATGCATTTCTGACGTCACTTTCTAAACAATAGTAAATTCTGTATGAAGGGTGTGCATGGACCCCGACTTTTACATGCTGTATGAGATGAGAGTAAGCCGATTGAAATACAAAGTTTCACTTACTTGTCATGTGATGTGCCCAAGGCCTGTACCTCAGACATGTTGGTTTTGGAGGCAGTTTGACTTCTTTTTTCTCTAGTGAGGCTGACTACAGTGGTTGTGTATTGTTCCTTTATTACAAAATTACATTATTTCCAGCTCATTGTCTCTTTCACTAGGCTGTAGTTGCAGCAGAGTCTCCTTGCTAAAGTCCCATTGTGCTTTCTGGATAGGCTTGCCTTTTACACAAAGGCTGTGCATCACCTTCTCTGGAGCACACAGTAGGCTTTAAGGCAGTCTGTCTCCACACTGACTTATGTCAAGGTCCTCTCAGTCCCCAGGCCCAGACCCGCTCATTACTGGGCACATACAGTACATTAATTCAAATATATTTAGTTTCACCTGATACCAACACTTGACAAAAAGGTCTCCCACTTCAAGCCTTTAAATCCGGTCAACAAGTCACCAACCAGAGAAGAATTTCCCTGAAAAATAGAAAAATTAATTTAGTTCCTCTGACTTACTTATAGCAAGAAAATCTGATCAAAGTCTAGGAGTAGCAATTCATAACTCAAGTTAGTGTGGGAGGGCAAACTCAGTGGTTAATGATTAATAACTGTAATATGTGGACCTTGACCCCTAAGACTTGTGTAAATCAAACTAGTCTAACAGAGATAATAGCAATGCACATGATACCAAACACACACAAAAAAAGCTGCTTTCCATTTGCAAAACCATAAATGTTTAGTTGCCCTTCCTACAACTAAATACTATGCTATAAATGTACAAGGTAGGCTTGTGATTATAAATACAAGTATATAGGCGATAAGCATCACAAAGGTAAACACAAAGGAATGTGAGCACATTCTCAGACATCATCAGGTAAGCAATATGTTCCGGTGTGTATAGAGATGTGCACTCTGAATGCAAGCATGTGGTCATGTCGGCCATATACAGTTTGTCCTATCTAAAGAAACATGCAGGCAACATGATACCAAGTTACTAAATTAGACACACATTAAAGTACACGACACAGCCTACGTCAATCTTACCAGTGCAGGTGAAGTTAAAATCCATAACTCGGAGCCGTTCTCTCTAATGCTAAGCTTTACTCTGGTACCGTGACTGTGCTTTCTTCCTTCCTGGAAGAGCTGACTGCTACACTTTCAGTTTCATTCTTAGTGATCAGCAACTGGCATTTCCCTCCCCTCTGAGAGCTACTGAAGCTTCCCCAGTGATTCTGCTATGTAAGGAAATAAGTCATTAATGTATATTATACTGTATATGTTTTGTAGCCTATATTAGCATATGTAGCTTGCTGATTTCCTCATATTCTAGTCTTCATTTACAACATTTGACGCACTTTGTAACTGTTTTAAAAAGCCTTCTTGACTCTCTTGACCAATCACAAGCTCTGTTACTGGGTGGTGAACCGTGCAGCTGAGCCAAAGAGGTTCACAACATGGTGAATCGCTGATCCTCAAACATGATTGGCAGTGAATATGCTGTATCCAGAGCATTTAGAAATCTACTGCAGCATGGAAGCAGATGTACCTTCAGAGATTAAATAATTTTCAAGATAGTAATCCGCAGTTGATCAAAAACTATTGTAGCGTGCTGCCATGATCCATATAATGAAAATATGAATGGACGCATTTAAACAAATTGTAAATAGTTGAATATTTATGTAGGCTACTGATTCCCCGATGACTCGGGCTACAATTTTGATGTCAAGTATGATATCTCAGACACTATCAATTTAATTTGGAGAGAATCCATGTTCACACTGGCTAGATGGAAACCACTCCTGGGTAAAATTAGACCAAACTTTGGCTTATGTAGTTGTTGTCTACAATGTATTCTATTTCAAAATGTATGTTTTTTTATTATTTATTTTGTATTGTATTTATTTACATTGAAGGACAATTGCTTCATCTGGAGAATAGAGGTTGCTGCTCATCACCTGGATAAGGCCATCTCTTTAAGTAAACCATTATGGTGGCAGCAGGATAGGCCTACTGTGGGAATGCCTCCCTATGACAGTGATTGGCGGAATGGTGAGGTTTTTGAAAATGATGACCAAACACGGAGCTGTAGCCTACTTAAAGAAAATCTGCACACAACCTCTAGGTCTTGAAAGGTGTTCAACCTCAGAGAAAAGATGTGACAGGGAGTAGTGTGAAAATCTTCCCAGGAGAATGAGAAAGATGACATTTTTGGGCTTTGAATACATGAGAAAACGTAGGTCTACATACAGATTAATGGGTTAGCGAGGTAGGCCTACGTTGAGCCTAAAACCAAAGTTTTTGATGTCGTGAAGTTGGCTCTCTTTTAACCTGGCTAGATCACCATGGTAACACTTATGCTGCACACTTGAGGATGTTATGTTCCTTTCCTGACAATATTCTCTCTGAGAAATATAGATTCTCAGCTGACAGAATACCTTTTGCAAACCAGTTGAGCCAGTACATAAATACCACCAAACGAAGCCTTGTCAAGGGAACCTACATTCAGAAAGCAGAATATCTGAGTATCTTTTCCCCCGGTTGCTTCAGGTGATGTGCACTTTAAATGTTCACAGTTTAAAAGAATGATGAAGGCACAGCAACTAGGCTATAGTTCTACCACTGGATTATGTTTTATGCTTGGTCTTGATTTGCTGACAAGTCCGTTTTTCACAAATGTGAAAGTCACATCCACAATAATACAGAGCGATTTGCAAATATGCATAACTTACTTTGTAAAAACTTTTTTTTTTTAAACTGGTGTTTAATTGTCAGATTTCTGTCTATACAAATGACATTTTTTGTTGGTTTGGACATAAGGCCTCAGAGGCTGTGATGTTGTTCCACTAGGGTTGTTGGATTGACATTTAATGCTCTTGTTGCCTAAAGGTGTTCTTCAATTTAACAGTAGCATCATATATCACCAATGATATCCAAAATGTAATGCCATAACTTTTACTGTAACTTTCACTCAGAATACATTTTACCTGATTTACTTTTTACTTTTATCTAAGTACATTTTTACACAAGTACTTTTACCTGAGTAAAATGTCTTTAAAATAACAGTACTTTTACTTGAGTATAATATTCTAGTAATCGTTCAGCTACGATAGCTGCTAGACTCAGATACAGATTGAAGGATGTAAATCTGAATGACAAGCCAGCTAGCTATCTGGATAACTGCTCCTTCCTAGAATGCAAGTCGCTGACCAATATCAGTGATAATGGGCACCGAATCCTAATCTCACATAGGGCACCAAAATGGCTGATTTTAATTTTACCTTGAGTGGTAAAATTAATATATTAACTTACAAATTTACACGATTAACGATTTTCTGCCAGCATTCCCCTCTTGCCTTATTTTCAACAACAGTGTTAGTGTTGCTTTTTTTTAAACGTAGCTCTCCATTATAACAACCTGTTTCTCTTGACTGAAGTAGGCAGCATGCGATTGGTCTTTTTGTGCGGAAGAAGAGTCAGATGACGTGCCACATGCCCCCTTTTAGGGGAATGTGCACAGAGCATGGTGAAGAAAACCTGGGTTTACAGAGAAAGTTAATAACCACCGTCTTGATACCCATTTTTTCTGAATAAGGTTTCTGGCTCTGTCAAAGCAGCTAACGCAAAAAAAGAAAGCCTGGCTATGTCGAACCTGCATCATAGCACATCAGACAGGCCGCTGAATCCATGCAAAGTGTGATACAGGTAACTAGAGAGTTTTGCTAGTGGACTGCTTGTAAAAAATGGCCATACATCATGATGCTGGATAGTTAGTTTCAATTGAGTGAATTAACTAGCTATCTAGCCCGCTAACGTTAATTCCGTACGTCCAATGGTCGACTGATTGTAGTTGAAATGGTTTTCTTTCAGTTCAGTTTGTGTAAAGGGTTGAAATTCATGTTAAAATTAAGTACCCGTATATATTTTTATTTTCATTGCAAGATTATGTTAGCGGAGGCTGGTAACATTTGCATATGAATATCAATTGACCCTGTGTTTACTTTCTTCAAAGAGACAGATGAAAATGAAAAGATTCCATAAATCAAAGCTCAGATTTGGTAAGGGAAGAGATACGGGACAAGACGATGACACTGAGAGAAAAAGAAAGAGAGAAGGTGCCAAGTATAGGATTAGCATTATATTCCTGTGCTTTCCAACACAAACAAAAACTGACCTGATCCAATTCAAACAATGTAATTACCACAGAGATATACAGTATATGTTCTTTGGTAATTACAGTGGAGCCTTAAGGCTCAATTTAACAAAAACACAAACACCTAGCATGATTTTAGTGTAATAATATAGTATTATTAAATTAATGTATTATTGTATAACGCACATTGCTTAAGTTCATGTACTGTTTGTGATACATTACATTTTATTACGCTTTGGCAGGAGAGACAAGTCAGGAGTCACAGAGAAAGGGACAGGCAGTGAATACAGAAGGTTGGAGAGAACAAAGAGTAGAGCTCAATTTTTAGACCTCTAAAACCCTGAATACAGCCCTGGTTGGACAGTCTCAGATACACCATGCTGTTGCTATCATCTCTACTGATTTCTACGCGTCCTCTTACACTGCTAGCATAAGTGTTTCTGCTGGAATCGGAGAAGCCGCTCCCTATCCATTCCAGGGCTTTTCCTGCAGGTTGTCTTATCCAGCTCATAACACAGCAGCTAAATGTGAAGCCAGATCCCCTGCAGGAGAGACTGAGAGTCTCTCCGGGCTTTTTCATTTCTGAACTGGAAGGAATGGACTCCATACTCTGACCTGTACAACCTGATGAGATGAAAGGAGAGAGGACCCACAGAAGAAAGCGAGACAGTCAGTGAGACTGGGAAGTTTTCTGGTATCACTGACTGACCATCAGTCCATGTTGTGTGATAAAACAGCAAGAAGCAGGAGAACTCACAGGGCAGAGAGAGAGCAACCAGCAGAAGAGTGAATGTATTCATCATCCTGAGGCTGGAGATGTGACCTCTGATGCTCCACACAAAGTACAAGAGCAGTCAGCAGGACAGAAGTACACTGCACAGACTGAAGATTTGCATCAGGATATCATGGGGAGGGAGCGGCTCCTGCACTGCTACTCGGCTATAGTTTAATTTGATTGTATCATTGATTATTTATTCATGTTTTAAAGTAGTTGCTTGTCCATTCATGCAATATGACCAAAAATCAAAAACAGAAACATTTTTTTTAAATAATTTTCATGTGAATTCTAACTTAAGAATAATAGAATAATGTAAATGAATAAACAATACAAATAAATAATATAATAGATGAATTGATCATGTTGTCAGCTGAATATATTTCATTAGTTAAAGGGTTTAATGTTTAATAACATAGTGTAATTCAGTTTTCACTGTGGGAAAACATACAAGAGTCTTTAGTGAATCTTTGTAGTATGAATCACCAGTATATTTGCTTCCAGTCCACTCCAGTCCTTCGTAGGGTTATATCCTCCATTTATTATCTCAATCCACAGAGAGGAAATTAACTACTTAGGAACTGAAACCTGTGTGACAATATGCAAAAACCTAACTGCTGTAGTGCACATTAAAATGTCTGCTGGCTTATCTGTCAAATAATGTACATGAAAGTGCTCTTTTATATCACAGTTAAGAAGAGCAAACAAAACAGTAGACAACTTGGTGAACAGCTGAAAAACTGTTTGAACCTCCATTTATTCTCTCAATCCAAAGTCTTGGCAGGACTCTGTGCATATTGAAATTTTAACCCCACTCCAAACTCTGCAAACTAAAAAAAAGTAACGAGACTTTTAAATCTCAGGTTAGAGAATCAGCAAAACCATTAAACCACACAAATGATGTTTATTGTTCAGCTACTGTCTTCTCTGAGGAGTCGTTTTAATGAAGCTCTGTCATGGAATAAGCAAGACGTCTATTTAGTAATATGACTTCTACATTCATATATATGTAGAAATATTTTCTACTCAAACATTAGGCGTTCTCCCAAAGTGTTTAGTGTAACTGTATTGTATCGTTCTCTTGGACTACTTGAAGTAATGACATTAATCATGTGAAATAATTGTGGTAAAGATGAGTCCTGTAGGATTTTGTACAGCTGCTCAACCAACTCCAGTCACTGTGAGTCTCGAGCACAATAATAAACAGCAGAATCTTCAGTCTTCAGACTGTTCATCTGCAGATACAGCTGCTGTCTGCTGTCGTCTCTGGAGCTGCTCCACTGTCTTCAGTAACTGAGCTTTATCGAGCACAGAAGTAAACAGAGAGTAGTAGATGTTGCTACTATCATAAATAGCGGCAACCCACTCCAGTCCTTTTCCAGGAGCCTGTCTGACCCAGGCCATCCAGTAGCTGCTGAATGTGAATCCAGAGGCTGTACAGGTCAATCTGTGAGATTCTCCAGGCCTTTTAACCACTGGTTCAGATTCTGTCAGAGTCTGACCATCAACACCTGTCAAGAGGATAAAAACATCTGGTGAAATAAGCTGGTGATACAAATATAAGCTATGTAAAATTAAGATCAGTGAAGATCTTCACCTGCCCAGCAGAGAGTTAAAAGCAGCAGTCCTGTCCTATAGTCCATCATGTTAAACTGTGTGTCCACTGTTCTCTGTCGTCCTCTCTGCAGTCAGATAAGTAGAGGTGGAAGACATCTGAGTTTTGTATTGACTCCTCCTCACAGGGAGGAGAGAACCAGATTGGACTTTGCTCTCAGTTATTATCTTGTTAATTAACACATACCTAATTACATTATTATTTAAAATGTGCATTAATATTTGCATCATAATAATAATTGTTGTAATTGTCAAGTATGTTCATTAAGGCTATGAGATGGTGCTATACATCTATTAACAGCAAATTAGTCTCAAAGAATCATGTCCGATACACGTTCACATGTTAAACTTAATAAGTGAGACTACTGACATAGTGTTAAACTTATTGAAAAAAAAGTGAAATGCAACTTCGTTTGGTATCAAGGCTCAATCACTACCTGTAAACATTTTGGGCAGCAGAGCACAGGGAGGGATCCTGTGCTTCAAGCAGCTCATTTGTTCTTTTTAAGCTGCTCTCCATTGGACAGTTCACTTTTAGAAACTATATACAACTTTATGACTACATGCAAACTCAGTTTGCATCATGAATTCAGCCAGCTGGTCAATAGCCTGAGACGATAAATTAACTCTTGAGCCTACTGTAGTTTTACCAGACTGTATTTCAATTTATGCAGACTTGAACTAATGTGGTGTTATGTGAACATTACTCTCTGCCTATGTGATAGCATTGCTTTTAACACATACAGTGCTAAATATGTACATGTTTATAGCTTGGTAGTGAAAGTAAACCATGCCGTTTCCACAAATACGATTTGAAGGTACTGTAGTCTGGTCTCCTCGAGGTGAAAAGAGAGAAAAGAGGTTGCAGTTACAGTATATTATATGGGGACAGGTCGATGTTTGCTGTGTCACTGTCAAAGAGCAAAAACCACAAATAATAAAAACAAATACCTTGAATTACTAGTTAATTTATGTACATCTCTGTACCTAATGCAATAGAATACAATAGTCCTGCAATGGATCCTGCTTTTGTGATGCTGTTAATGAGTGGTGTAGATCTAGGTGGATAACTTAAACTTCCACATGTGTTTCACCCTCCAGCTGGCAGATGAAAAGATTTTCTTAATATTGCCATCATTTCCTAATGTGTCATAGTTACTCTCTGCAGATCTGCCTACAGGACTGTGAGATTGTTGAACAGCACATTTTAGTCACTTGAGGTACAGCAATTGAACTCCGTGCAGGTTCCCATTGTACCTGTACAGGGTACTGCACTGGAACAAGCCTCTTAATATAAAAGGAACATTTCTAGTCTACGTTTTCCCAGTCGTTAATACTGAATGTCCCACTGCCAGATCTGCTACAGTAGTGTTTAGGCTAGTGAAAGCTACGTTTACTAATCAAGAAATTAACTGACTGCAGATGTAACAGCACGATGTCATCCTGAAAGTCAGAACCAAAAGAATGACTGCCTTCTTCATTTTCAATAAATAATCAAACCATTGTCTTGTTGATCAGTTTTCTGCTTGTAAATGTGGAATTTGCCATTCAATATTGAAAGCCAATAGGTTGTGGATGACTTTTGACTGTTTCCTATTGAGTTGACTAATGTAACATCATGAAGACAATGAAACAAACACACTAATATGGTTAAATATCACTTAGATCACAGGACTTTGTACACAAGATCAGAGTTTTGTATTGAGTCCTTCTCCTCAAAGAGAAACACACCACATCTCTGGAAAACAATTGTTTAGATCATTATCTAATATTATCATTATAATTATAATTATAATTCTTTAAGTTCTAGTTGTTTTAGTGCCAACTTCCCTCCCTGTATCACTGTCCCTCCTCTGCAGCTCAGCAAGGAAACTCTGGTGAAACACAGACGGATTCATTCTTAGAGATGAATCATTTCATCACTGTCACATGAGAACAACAATAAACAGCTGAACCTTCAGTCTTCTAGCTGCTCATCTTTACATCTACTTTCTACATTTGCTACACATGATGAACCGACCCGAGTCTGTTTAATGAATTTATCATTTCTGATTAACTTTTCAACTTAATGGTTCAAGCATCAATTAGTTAAGATGAATGAGATGAGCTGCTGTAACTGTCTCATTACAGAGACAGAGGAGAGAAAAACAAGACTTTAACTGCCCTCTAAAGGTTCAAAGTGGACCTTCAACATGTTTCCTTCAATACAATGATAATAAACTGTTTTTCAACTATTCCCAGTATTTTACAGTGTTAACATTAACTTTTTTACTGTGTGTGTGTGTGTGTGTGTGTGTGTGTGTCTGCGAGATAATGTATCGATATTTATGTGGCTGAAATGTGTATATGTAGTATTTCTTTTAATTGTACCTCGACAGTGATTTCAGCAGAATGTTGTGCTGTCCTTGGCTGTTTTGTGGGGAAGTGATCATTACAGTAAGACATGTTTTAATGTGTTTAATGGTTATTGTTATTGGTTAATGATGATCTTTCTCAGGGCCACATTTCATGATTTTATTAAAAACAACAACAACAAAAGATGAAATAAAAATATAATTCTTTCTCAGGATCTGTCAGTCCAGTAAAGATGAGTGCTGTAGGATTTTGTACAGAACTTGTTCAAAGCTAGTTTGGATGATTTTTGACTGATGTAAATATATAAACACAGTAAAGAATTACAGACAAGGTGTATATAGATATAGGTAATTTTTGTCTAAAACTTAAACACATTTATATGCTGCTGATTAGAAAACCCAGATGTCATTATGATCACTCCACAGACTTGTTATCTGTGGAGGTTTTTGTGCAGCTGCTCCACTGTCTTCAGTCACTGAGCTTTATCGAGCACAGAAGTAAACAGCAGAATCTTCTGCTGTCAGGCTCTTGACAACAGAGTTTGCATAGACCTCCCTCTGCAGGTTTGAAAAGGGAAAGTAGATGTACTTTAACTGCTGCCTGTGTTGTGAGTATTTAGAGTATTTAGGAACAGGACAGAATGTTGTAAAATATAAAATCGTATTTTACTGTAAACATACTACATATTTTTAAAATGTGAAACTACATAAATTACAGGAACATTTAGGTATATGTAACGCACTGCATGAAATTGAAAATAGTTTTACATCTTTTCAAAACATTACTCCTCAGAAAATAGTATTTCACATTAAAAGTAAAATGAACAAGTATTTGTAGCATGTTACCATGATGTTAACCATTACGCAAGATTTTTTTTTCTTCCAAATGTGTGATGTGACTGGCCAACGTAGATGCTAAGCTACATTACTTTGTTATTACCATGGTGACAACAACACTGTTTACTGCTATATCACTTTACATTATACTGAATGAGTATTCTTATGTTTATTGTTATAAACATTTGAAATGGTCTGTAATCCATGCCTTCATCACATCCAGACTCGACTCCTGCAATAGTAGTCTTTATGGTACACCCTCCAAAGACCTTAAGAGACTCCAGTACATCCAGACCTCTGCTGCTCACCTGCTCACTCACTCCTGCTCTCATGACCACATCACTCTTTTTCATGAGCAGTCACCCTCTTATCTCTCCAACCTCTTCCACCCCCACAGTCTTTCCCGCAGCCTCTGTTCCTCTGACACCAACCTCCTGTCCCCATCATCCAGGACCAAGCTGATCCAATTTTATGTTCAAGAAGTTACTCAAAACCTTTTTAAAACAATTCTCAATACTTCATCTTATATACTGAGCTATTTTGCATCTGTGGATTCTTTTAGTTGTTATAGGTTATTTAATTTGGCATGTAAGGCACCTTTGAGTATCTTGAAAAGCACTCTGTAAATAAAATGCAATTTTTTTCTTTTAAGTGAAAATATATTCCCTTGTCCTAATTAATATTAATTCTATTTAATCATGTAGATGATAAATCAGAGTCACACACCTCTGTTCCTGACAAAGGAAGAAAATCTGCTTATTGTTCTGTTCTATATCTTTATTAAAATCAGTGATGCAGGACAAGCTCACAAATGGCTTTTGTTAGGGAAAAACATTTGAAATATCACTTCTTAATATGTAAATGACCAGCAGGAGTATTAAACACAAGTTCAGTTAATGGTTCGAGTGTCAGTCAGTTAAGACGAATGAGAAAAGTGGATGTGTTGTACTGAAGATGAATAATTTCCTTTATTCATACAGTACATGGACAATAATTTTAGTAACCAGATTATTGTCTTTACCTTTCTAAAATACACGTTTCTGCTGTGTTGTAATGTTTGTTGTTAAATGATCATCTTTCCTCAGGAATAGTTTTTATTAATATATGTAGTGCATCAAAAAGTATGTGTTCATTAAAAACAAAAGAAAAATGTGCTTTCATTATTGGGCCTATCAGCCCAGTAAAGATGAGTCCTGTAGGATTTTGTACAGCTACTCAACCAACTCCAGTCACTGTGAGTCTCGAGCACAATAATAAACAGCAGAATCTTCAGTCTTCAGACTGTTCATCTGCAGATACAGCTGCTGTCTGCTGTTGTCTCTGGAGATGGTAAACCGGCCTTGGACTGACTGAGAGTAGTAGATGTTGCTACTATCATAAATAGCGGCAACCCACTCCAGTCCTTTTCCAGGAGCCTGTCTGACCCAGTGCATCCAGTAGTCACTGAATGTGAATCCAGAGGCTGTACAGGTCAATCTGTGAGATTCTCCAGGCCTTTTAACCACTGGTTCAGATTCTGTCAGAGTCTGACCATCAACACCTGCCAAGAGGATAAAAACATCACGTGAAAAAAGCTGGTGACACAAACACAATTGAAATAAAATCAAGCTCAGTGAAGATCTTCACCTGCCCAGCAGAGAGTTAAAAGCAGCAGTCCTGTCCTATAGTCCATCATGTTAAACTGTGTGTCCACTGTTCTCGGTCGTCCTCTCTGCAGTCAGATTAGTAGAGGTGGAAGACATCTGAGTTTTGCATTGACTCCTCCTCACAGGGAGGAGAGAACTGGGTTGGACTTGTATGGGGCTATGATTGTAGTGAAACCATTTTAAAATGTCAGTGGAGAGTTGTGTAACTGTATCTCAGTCTGTGTCTGCGTAATCAGATTTGTAAATTTGTCAAATAGTCTCTAAATACATACTGAAATTCGTGAATGTGTACAGGAATCTGGAAATGTGTATTCAGAATCTCTGTGTGACCAATCAGATTTGTAAATGTGTAAAAAAAAATCTCCAAATCTGTATTCAGATTTTCAAGTGTATTGAGATTTGTAAATGTGTAGACAAATCTGTAAATGCGTACATAGATATTAATGGGTGAAAAGTAAGTATTTTGCTCAAGGAGCTGTCTATACAGATGAGTGATCAGTTACAACTCAGGTCTCTTTACATGTGACTTTTGCTGCACTTCTGCAAGATCTGTAATTTGCACTCAATTCGTTGCAAATAAATTCTTCAACACACTGTATTTAAGTTATTTTGCATTCTTCTACTTTTATTCCTCCAAGGACAACATATAGCAGCTAGCTTGGTAGGATATGTCGATATGTGGCACTACATTTGATAAATTTACTGTTTATCAGACCACACATGAGACAAGGCTGGAAAAATGAGTTAAAAATAGGTGTTTCTTGGGGCCAGGGCTCACTACTGTACAAAAACACAACTTTATTCACAGAGTTGGAAGGAACTGGATCATATCAGAATATATTCCCTCTAATGTCCTCCGGCTCCTCTTCTTCAACTCTGGGTGATTTACGAGTTTCCTGATGGACAAATGCTTTACTTGTTGTCAAAGTAACAGCTAACTGCTGCTAACTTTAGCTGCTGTCTTCTAGCTTAGCCCGGTTGGCATTTTCACAACCACTACCCAGCTCAACAATGTGCTACCTCTGACGGGTATGTAGGCTTATAGCTACTGAGTCTGAAGCACAGACAAATCACCACACAGCCAAGAGAAAAACAAGGCTTTAACTGCCCTCTATAGGTTTAAAGTGGACCTTCAACATATTGTCTACTTCAATACAATATTAATAAACTTATTTTCAATCATTCCCAATATTTATGTGCACATGTAGTATCCTTTTATTCATAGCTCTTTGAGCAAAATACTTAGATGGAAGTTTTTATTAGACTTTATTAGTTGTAACCCACAGAAGACAATATGCAAATGTGTACCATGACCTAGGCACAAACTTTTTTTTGTGTGTTGTGTAAAGTCATATCCACAAAAATACAGAGCCATTTGCAAATATACATAACTTACAGCTTGTGACATTTGTGACTTCCCTCCTATTTATTTGTGGAATTGTGTGCCATTCGTACCGCAGCAGATCTGTAAAAAGGCATCCGTTAATTTTATAATAGACATTTGTGTTGTGATATTTAAACAAACCATCCCTCAACAGGGAAATAAAAGCCTCTTGTGTATGAGACCGGTCACTTGAGAGAGCTCCAGTCAGCTCACAGCGGGGTCTGTGAGCGTGCCTGGCCGTGGCTGTGTCGCCCTCCTCGCGCCGCTTAAAATCATAGCTAGGCTAGCGTTAGCGAGCCAGGCTTCTCTTTTGTCTTGAGGCACAGTGACTCTGTGCTTCAGTTCAGTATAGGACAGGTTTTTGTATTACCATATATCACTGTGGCTGCCCCCCCATACACAGTGTCACAGACTCATACAAAAACCTTTTGCTGATACGGTGCAGTTAGTTTTTTGTACAGTATGTGATCAGCAGGAATAATCATGGAACAGCATTCTACTTTTCCCTCCATTTTATTTTTAATTTCACCCTTTGAACCATAATTATTCTGTTTTTGAAAATCCCATTTGTCACACTTTGGTGATTTTTAGTCATGCTAGCAGCACGGCTCTGTGGCAAAGTTGGTCTGTTGGTCGATCTGTCCACCACTTTGGTCCAGGCTGAAATATCTCAACAACTATTTGATGGATTAGGATGAAATTTTGTACTGACATTCATGGTCCCCAGACGATGAATCCTGATGACTTTGGTGATCCCCACCTTTTCCTGACAAGCGGGTCAGTGTTTTAATTTGGTTTATGACCAAATACCTGTAAAACTAATGACATTCCGGTCAGCAGTAGCTGCATTTGCTAATTTGTGTTAATTAGCAAATGTTTCAATGCTAACGTGCTAAACTAAGATGGTGAACATGTGGTTAAACATCTTTGCATTTCATAAGTCTTGTTGGATATATTTCTCACCTACTTGTTTTCTATATCAGCACCATATTTCCTTCTCAGTGGAAGAGGTTTTTGTCACAGGATGTATCACTGTGGCCGTAATACTGCACTGTGATATAACCCCATACAAAAACTCCACCCTGCACACTGACTATCATGACACACAAATGCTGTTACCTTTAACTAGAGAGTTTTTCATTTTGTGAAAGGAACCAGCATTGTTAATGTTTCTGCTTATTATTTATTCATGCAGGAGTGGAAAATTTGTATACATTGTATACATTCATACAAAGGGCTTCAATATCTCAAGAATAAAACAAATATATATACAGTTATTTACATTTGTGCAGTAAAACAAATGACATGACATATTTGAATGAGAAATAAAACTACTGTTGCATAAAAAAGATCAATAATCTCTGACAGGAGGATACAAACTCATACCAAGTATATTTTTCCAGGCATGTCATCCAGAGGTTGGGTGACCACAGTAATAGTGCTACAAGTGATCATATCAGTGATATAAAAAGGCTTCCCAGTAATTTATTCAGTCTTTAAAGTGACTGACTGTATTTTAATGAAGCCACAGCTTTACATACACTTTTTATTTACAGTATAAAAGACCTTTGATTCTCTTAAGAGATTTTTGTAACTGTGTGAATCACTGTGCCCACCCCCCGTACACAGTGATACACCACAATGCAAAAACCTTTGCCAGTGTAGCTGTCATACCTGCTTATGCAATACACAATACAGCAGTGGTGGTTCTTTTCATTTAAATCATTCTAAATCTAAATTATTGTGGGACTGTAAATTACCTGTAAGTACCTGTTTTCAGTTTTTAGGAATTCTCATTGTTCAATGGCAGGAACGATAATTAGATTTTGAATGCTCAACATGTATCAATAATTAAAGTCTTAATAACTTTATTATCATGGTGAATTTTTGTCTGCTTCTTGCAGTGTCATCAAAGACATAATATTGTATTTATGAGGTTTTGTTATGTCCTATAGTATATAGCATATATATACTGTATTGTATAGAAGCCCACATTTTACTGTATATTAACATTAACTACCCTTTCACTGACAACTAAAATTACAAAGGAAAGATTAAAGGTCATTTTCATGGCTTTTACAAAATCATAGATGAAGAGTTTTGTGGTTTGTAGTTAAAATGTGCACTATGTATTTTTTAAATTGACCTCAGAATGTGAATGTGTAAAGACTGTTTGTGTTTTCATTAAACTAACATGAACAGTTTGAAGAGATGGTAAAATAATATATTAAAGTAAATATCTAACACTTCTCAGAACAATGAAATGCAACACCACCACTATTGCTCCATGAATGACCACAGAGTTAAATCAGCAGTGTCACAGGGTCAACAAACACTTAACTTCACATTACAGGGCAATTATGCTGAACTGAATTAGATTTTATAACTGTGACATTGTGTGCGTTGACTCAGTTTTATCTATGGAGAGTCAAGTTAAGAACAGAACTCTCCACATATAAACACAGTCAGTCACTTGTCTTATAGGACTTTCATTACTGTGCTATTTCCATAATTGTAAGAAATGTAATTTAACAATTCCAATACATCCTTTGCCAGAAATCTAATGTTCTCATTGGCCATTCATCTGCAGCTTTGCTTACTTTATGATTAACAGGAGAGATACAGAGGAGTCTCACAACATGGTTCTTGTTACGGTGTGTAACACTGTGCCCAAGCTACTACTGTAGTAACCACAGTGACATACGCTCTTACAAAAACCTTACCACACCTGCAAGAGACCACACGGCTTTCTGACATCATGGTTTAAAACACTGGAGTTTTCTATTGAATTAGAAAAAGGAGAGAAATTATTATTTTTATTTTTGTATTTTCCAAAAATAAAAATATTAAGAATAATAAAAAGATTAATTATCTATGTTTTTTAAAGCTTTTTTTAGCATAATATGATTCCATCTTATTAAAGCCTCAAATGAAGCAGCTTCTACATCAAAGAGCAAACAGGGAGGGCGGCTGTGTGGTCATTAAAGCTGAACCTGACGTTCACTGAACTACTACTGCATTATGGCAAATGGACTGTTTTGAAAAGAAATCCATCCAAGGATGCATTTGGCTGCAGCTGACCCTGGAATAGGGAGACATGGGCCGAATCAGTACCGTCTGCTTCCACGTCTTCTGGTGTTGGTGTTAGGTGTGTGCTTTTTAATGTCCTTATTAGTATTATTTCATGAGAAGGCAAATAGATGCAGATGTTTTTTTCAGTGGTAGATGCAGCCTTACTAACTGTTTGGAATTTATTAGTGTGTCTGTATTTCAGCAACAGCATCATTTTGATTCCCCTTCTGAGCCTGGTGACGTCTTTCAAATCTCACCACTAGTTTTTTATATTGACTTTGTAATGTTTTTTTTTATTTTACTAGCAAGTGCCATAAATCTGTTAGAAAAATAAAACAGTATCTTGTAACCTTCTCACATACGAGTGTTTTGTGTTTCTAATCACACGTCCTTTCCATTTACTGCATCAAGACCAAGTGACAGATCACTTAATCCTCACAAAGCCTTTGCCCGCTAGATGGTAGTCTTCACTCACTTTTCTGACTTCTATTAAACAGCTGGCATGTAAACCAAAATGTCCCTCAAGCACATCAACAAGCTCACTTTATTAAACATCTTTATAAAGTGAAATTGTTCATCTGGTAGCTTGATATTATTCTCAAGAAGGACATGAAGTCATTTTAATATTTTTAAATAAAGTTTTATTTTATAAAACATACTATACTAATGTCATAATAATAAACAAATAAATTTAAAGAATTAAATAAATAAATATATACATGTATTGAATTAGTTTAGAAGAAGTAGGTCATCTATCAGCCCCTAGTAGTTCAAGTTGTGCAAAGCTCATTTCACATGTACATTAAAAGTAACCTAGATAATAATATATCAGATGGGCCTTTCAAAATCGCTGTGGTTAAAATGGTTAATTAGAGCAGCAAAAGAGGGTGAAATATATAATAATAGAATATATTGTTAGTGAACAAATAATTAATAAAGATAAAAATGATACATTAAATGTGCCTAAATGCCACATTTCTGTAAATGTATGATATTCAGTTTCTCTAAATCTTTCATTATGTTGTTACTGCCCTTAAACGCAACTGCTTATATATTGCTCTGCTGTGTCTTCATTCAGTTCGCTAAAGTGCGCCCACAATTTAGAGCTTTTGATCCTGTCTTTATCCTCTGTTTGAAGTAACCGCCTGACGTGTAACTAATCAGGGACCAGCAAGAAACACAGGGGGAGAGATGATACAGTTGGCAGCCTGAAAGTGCTCATCAGCTATGTTAGAATGAATTAAAGTGAATCATGTTCAAAAACTTCCAGCTCCTTCTGCTGTGTGCTGCCATGATGCTGTAGATACCAAGAAGAACACTGATATGAAACTATCCATCTCTATATCCGCCATGAACTTACAGCTCTGCAGCGTACAGCAGAACAAACAACATAACACACAAATATACTTGTACCTGTATTTGATATCTCCGGCTTCATCACGGTGTTTCACAGTTGTGAAAAATGCTTACGATGACACTTTTCTGAAGATAGTTTGTGTTGCCTTTGTGTGTGAGGATGTGTGTCTGCTGTATGCATGTGTGCCGCTTCACGCCTGGATACATGCTGATATGCAAATAAACACAGTGAAAGATGAGTCTCTTGCTTCGAGGAAGTTTATTCGTAGCTCTGACGGTTTCTACAAAGTTTCACTGCTACAGGTGTGGTCCCAGAGGTGCAGAGAGAGGGGAAGTGACTCTCTAAAGATGATATGTTTAGAAACTCCAGGAAATTGAAAAACCTTCAGAGCTTAACTGATAACAGAAGTTTACGGTACGTTGACTTGATGTGGTGTTATTTTAGATGTTGTGAACAAAATCCTCAGAAGCTTTTTATGTTGATCACAAGCACACTATGACTCATATTCATACTCCCTTTAATGTTTGTGTCTGTACAAATCTCATCTATTGTAAGTATCAAATCTATCGAATTAATGATGAAAGCAAATATGATCAACATGAAAAGCAAAGATTTCTGTTTCTACTACAGTACAATTTGTTATTTACATATCAATGACAAGTTAATGCTACACTTCACTAACACATTTTAATGAAAAGTAATCAAGAACCTCTGTAATCATAATGTAACAACAATCCAAATGTATTCATATCAACAATTGCAGTTGTATTTTAGATTTTTCTACAGGTTACAGAGAAATCCATTTTCAGTGTTTAGTTAATCATTATATATGACGACCATTTCATTTAGCAGATGTACAGTAGATCATCGATAATGTGCATGTTTTAAAAAAGACAAAAAACAAATGAAGACCTGTAGTCGTCTGCGCTGTGCATCCATCTCATCCTCTACCGTCTCTTCACCTGAAAAAAAATGAAACAATTAAAATCAATATATTATATTCACTTGTCAAATACAGAGTGTTAAACAGTGGTGAGGTTTGACTGATCACTTCAATCTGGAGTTTCACCCAGCTGGAGAATTGACACCCAAACGATCTCTGTGTCTTCAGTACAGCAGATAGTTGTGGCCAGCAGATTTGCTGCAGGCGACTGGTGTTCTATAACAATTATATTAACTGCTGGACCGGATGAATGGTGAAAAAAAGGTTTATCTTCATACACCCAGTAACTGGAACTGCCTGTGATTTGTTACTTAAAGATGGTATCTGTAATGTGTTTAATTCAATAAAGTGTTGATATATCAGTTTGTGCAGTGGAGCATCAAAACAAACCAGCACATTTTCTGTGGTTGGAGACGCTCTCCACTCTGCTGCTGCTAAATGTTGATCAGTCTCACCTGTGCTGGTTGGCTGTGCCAATAAACTCTGTTCAGAACAGAGCTAGTGAACTGAACGTGATGCATTTCACACCACTTTACTGTGTGAATGTGTCCATCAAAATTAACACAATACACCTGTAATACCACATGTTTCTCAACATGAGGTTTGTTCTAGCCAGAGAGAGCAGTTCACCAGTCAGAAAGAATGATTTGGTGCCAGGTAACTTAGATAATCAATTATGTTTGATTTTTCTTATTTTTTGTCTCTTTTGTCTAACTTTATTAAACTAAACTGATGCATTGATTTGCATTACAATGGTCTCCCTTTTCAGGATCATGTGCACTGCACAAACTGGACAAACCTGGAAAAGTTGGCAGTCCATCACAAGCACAGACAGAAAATCACTAACTTTCACATTCATATCTCTGGTCTTTTCTTCTCCTGCACATTCTTGTCTGTGCAGATGGGAAGAAACTGTCGCACCCACAGAAAAACTATGCAAAGATGAGTCGGTCAATTGTCTCTCCTTCATGTGGCATTTTTATTGTTTACATCCCTGGGCTTTATTTTCTAACTTGTGCCGTACTTGGTCAAACTATTTACTTATTTTCAGTGAATATATAAATCCTGTCTTATATCTTGTACAGTCTTTAGTCCTTAGTATAACTGAAATGCAGAAAAAGCTTGCATGTTTACCTTGACCAGGCTGAATATCATGCTATAGAAGAGAGAGGATATGAAGAGGAATATGAAGGAGGAGGTTGTGGACCACAGACTGCTGAACTCATCCTCTTCAATAGCATCCTCTGTGCAGCTCAGAGCAAAACCCAGTTTTGACTCTGGAGGAAAATCTAAGAGGAGGAAGGTATAGGTGGTTAGATGAGAGGTGTGTGTGTGTGTGTGTGTGTGTGTGTGTGTGTGTGTGTGTGTGTGTGTGTGTGTGTGTGTGTGTGTGTGTGTTACAATGCTTTTATATTAAGATAACATTTAGACGTCTTTGTCTCTCTTGAATAGTGCTCATAAACTGGAATCGAGCATTATCCACTCTTTGATCACACGTTGTGTGTGGACGTTTCTCCAGTTGAACAGTGGAACAGTACAGTATACTACTGTGACTTCGTGCTTGCTTTTCAGTTTGTTTTTAAATATTGAAGTCATTCATGAACATGTAACAAAAGTGTCTCCATGCAACATTTATTTGAAACAGTCAGCACACTTCTCAAGCTGTTAGACAATGTGACAAAGACAGATTGGAACACAATATGATGACAAACAAAACTAAATTGACATGTTGACTGTTATTTTTACAATCACAAAGACTGATGACATCACAGAGTGCACAGGTTCCCGTGGCAGAGAGTACACACACAGATAGAGCAACACATCAGCACACAATACCACGTTTAAAGCTGAATCTACTATTTTCTACATTCAATCGAGTTACCATGGGACCTAGACACTCCTCGGGGTTCCATGGAGTCATTGCTGCCAGCAGGCCAGACGTGGCAGTTGAACATGTTGTACTTGTCCCACTTTTCCTTGGTGGTGGTGTAAACACTTGTAACTGAGTAGCCTTGTTGGGTCTTCTGTGGGGGGAAGTTAATGCCATCAGTATAGATGTTGGTATTTTCTTCTGACCAGGCGATGTAGTAATCCTGCAGCACAGGACTGGAGACCAGACACACCAGAGTGACCTCAGCTCCTTTGTTGATGTCCTCCTCTGGGAGGACGTGGACTGTCACTATTGGCTCACGCCCATCTGAAAGAAACACCAGCGAGGTTCATATATAAGCTTTATGTTTGCTATACATAGATTATGACATGTTTGTGTGTAAGTTGGCTGCCTCCCCAGACTTACAGATTACTGTTCTACCAGTGAGTCTCCATCCCTCAGTAACATACCTCCTTTGTGGACAGTCAGATCTTGAATAACTGGAGTCATATCGTCTCTAATGGCAGAACAGCGCACTTTGTTGACTCTCTGCCACTCAGTGCGACTACGAGTCATCGTGCTGGTTTTGATGCGCTGACCATCAACAGACTCTCTTGTTTCAGTAATGTTGTCGGTCACATCTTGTCCATCAATTTGCCAAGTGACTTTAATTTCATTTACAATGGCCTCGTCCTGTCCAGTAATGATACACTCCAACTCTGCCTGATTGTTGCTGAAAATTCCTTTGGGACTTGGTTGGTTCAGTGTCACTGTGATAGGAGCTACACAAAAGAGATCAACAGAGAAAACCATTTCTTAACATCTGGACGTTCAGTGCAACAGTAAAAACACAGCAGTATTATTAATGACTGTAGTAGCCCTGTACCTTTTGAGGCCTTCTTTGTATATGTTGTTTCTCGGTGCGTCACCTCACATGTGTAAACAGCTTTACTGTCCCAGTCTGTGTTCTTGACCTTCAGGACGCTGACAGCTGAATATACGCCTCCGATTATTTGGGGCGCCCAGTTAGTGAAGCCAGTTACAGAGTTTGCATTCTTTTTCCATTTGACTTCAGGGCCTGAGTGTCTTCACTTGGCACCGATACCAAAGTCACTTTTGGAGGAAATGAGGCCTCTAAGCAAGAAAGAGCAGAAATAGAGATACTCGTTTTAATTGACATCATTCTTTAATCATTCATTTTATAATTCTGACAACAGAATGTAAAATACCAGACAGATGAGGATAAACATGAGAAACAGAAATTATTACTGAACATTGCAAAATAAAAACAACATGAACAAAGTGATGCATGTGGACTCAGGCATAAGAGAGCCATGATAGTAAGTTAAAATTCACATACTTTCCACTTTCACAGTGTTGGGGCCTCCAGGGTGAGTCACAGAACAATTTATAGACTTAAATGAATCCCAGTAAGATTTGGATACTTGGACCAAACTGACTCCTGTATATTTGTTGTTTTTCTCAGCTGGAGGATAATTCACAGAAGTCAGGGCGGTCCCACTGGCATTGGTCCACTGGAAAGTAAGACTCTTTGGGTAGAAGTCGCGTGCAAGACAACCAACAGTGATTTTATCTGCAGGCCCAGAGTTGCACTGAACCAAAGGGAACAGAGTCGGTGATGCAGCTGTTACTGTTCCTGGGAAAGTATTAAATCATGTAAATACCAATAAAGGTCAATTAAAGAACACAGATAAAACATAAAATTATCTTTACCCTTTCCCAGCAGCAACGGCATGTTTATCTAAATCATCTTAGAAATAAATACTTTATGGTTTACTTAATGATGCTTAATAAGTGAATGGTAATATAATGGCTAGTGGAAAAATCCTCCACAGGACAGCAGCACACCGACTGTGACTGTTGCCTGTTTGCATGATGAAACTAAAGAGAGAGATATCTGCTCAAAACATCATTTTAATGAATATTACATTTTAATAAATAATGTCCTATTGATTATTTTTGTTTCTGATCAGCACACAGATAAACAGACTGAATCGGAGTTCAATGGCACTAATATTTAAAACTGCACTCTTTGTGAAATATAATGAATCAATTTAAAACATGTTTGCCATGTCGGTCCTCTGGAAAGAACTCTTTGGGTGGAAGTCGTGTGCAAGACAACCAGCAGTGACTTTATCTCCCAGAGTTGCACTGAACCAAAGGGAACAGAGTCGGTCTTTAAAGTTTAAAATCATATAAATACAAATATCACAGCTAATCAATTGCTCATGTAAAAGCTAATGATTGGGAGTGACCCAAAGTGTTCAATGTTAAATATATAATCATACAAATAACTACAATAATATAACTATTCTAACTGAACTATATATTATTTATTTTTTAATTATTGCAACTTATTTTTATAATGTCTTATTCATTTATTTAATACAGAAAATAAGGTCTAAAATAAACATCACTGTAAATATGAAAACGTCTCATTGTAGGAGGATTTGAGAATTTCTCAAACTGGAAAATAAATCAGTCTTCACTATTTTGCAGGAGCAAAATCAGATTTTAATAGTAACTAATAGAGGAATAAATATTGATTAAGTAATCATGTTAATATAATGAGTTACAGAAATCATCAACAAGTTATCACACTAAAAACTATGACTGTCGACAGTTTAAAATAAAGATGAAGACAATAAAAAAGTATTTTTACTTATTTGTTTTTTGTTTGTTTATGGGTTCAGCAAATAAACAGAGTAGAGCTGAGCGTGTTAAAACCACGGCTTCCACCAACATTCAAAACCAAAACCACTGCACTGTTTTGTGGAATCAAGACCTTATAACAGTAATAATAATTATTAATATATTGTATTATTTTTGCTCTTTTTTGTTTAACAGTAAATCTAAAAACCTAAGAAGGTTGTTGGGAAGAATTACAGATCACTTGATGTGAAATGATTCCTTTATACTTAAATGATGAACAATTGAACCTGCAGTGCAAATGTATACAGTCCTTTAAAAGTCAGTCGTCCCTGTGGTATTTCAAAAGAAACGATATATTATATATACTTCAAACTATATAAAAATATACTTTATGTCTTTGTTCAGTGTTCAGTTGTTTAATTGAAACACATACTGACCCTGTATTTAAACACACAAATAAAATATATATTCCTATGTTCATATTTACGGTAACTTCTTAACAAAATAAAATGCAGGTATGGTCCTGCAGGGTATAGAATTAATATCCGCAGTAATAAAATGTATTGAATAATAATGTGAATAAAAAGATGCAGACATTCATCAGCAGCAATTCCAATCCAGCTGAATACATTTTAAGATCAACTCAAACCACCTCCTGCGTTAAGTGATAATGCCAAACAAGAACTTCTTCAAATGCTTTCTAAGAAACAGCTGCGTTAAAAACATCTGTCTGCTCTGTTTTCTAGTTTGTCCAACATCAGTATGAACCTAAATAACACCATGAGCTAAACTTCTCGACCACCAATAATCACATTTATAAAAAGAAAAATAAACTAGTCAGTAAATATATTATTTAAATGTATCTTACCTGAAGATACTGTGACTTCAGTCCCACGACCCCAGTAGTCGAAAGCATCACAGTGCTGCATCTCCACTCACTGCTTGTACAAAAACCTCACGTTCCAGAAAAATGTGTTAAAAGCTCATTAAGTGTATGAAATACACAGAAATCCTGGTCAGTTTTATATCTTGGTGTTGTCCTGTGAGCACACGTTTTGTGTTGATTCTTAATCAGTTCTTTGAGTAAAGATTTACTGGAAGATGACATTTACATCTCTGCACTAACTGTGACTTTAAACTACTAATTAACTGACTTTTAACTACAAAGCTGCTTATTAAAAATGATAAACACAGTAGTTACCTCATATTCCAATGAGAAATATTTTGTCCTGTCCTTTTTTTCCATCACAAGAAAGGGAGAGTGTCAGATTACTGCTCTTAGGTTTTTGTATGGATCTATATCACCGTGTCCCCCAGCCCATCACAGTGAAAAACCCTAATACAAAAACCACACACTGTTTCCTGCACTGGAGAGTCAGGGGACCTGTGTTGTCAGCAGGGAGAATAAAACAAAACTTAAATTCCAAACAACAAAACTATATTTAAGGTTTTAAGTTGGTGAATTTACATTATACTTATTTTATAATCAGTTTATTATTGTTTAATTTATAATCTGTCATTATCTGTCATTAATATACCATGACATGGTTTATGTATATATTTTAATCTGAAGAATTGAAATTAATAATTACTCATATATACATATATAAATGATTTACTTTTAATATATTGATACAACACCAGCCCACTAAATGGTGGTTACCATCCTTTGTTCAGACCATAATGTTGGAAAAAACTGTAGCATCATAATCTTTAAAAAAGCCTATATTGGTTTAAAAAAAAATACAAGAACATTCTCATTTTAAAGTAGTTTTAATTGTTTTTTAAAGATATTTAAGAAATACTAAGCTTTTAAACGCTCAGCGTGTTGAGGGACTTGAACACATCCATCCATCCATTTCCATCCATTTTCTTCCGCTTATCCGGGGCCGGGTCGCGGGGGCAGCAGTCTAAGCAGGGACTCCCAGACTTCCTTCGCTCCAGACACTTCCTCCAGCTCCTCCGGGGATCCCGAGGCGCTCCCAGGCCAGCCGAGAGACATAGTCCCTCCAGCGTGTCCTGGGTCTTCCCGGGCCGCCTCGGTGGGACATGCCCAGAACACCTCCCGAGGGAGGCGCCCAGGAGGCATCCGGATCAGATGCCCTAGCCACCTCAGCTGGCTCCTCTCGACGTGGAGGAGCAGCGGCTCTACTCGAGCTCCCCGTGTGACTGAGCTCCTCACCCTATCTCTAAGGGAGCGCCCAGCCACTCGGGCGGAGGAAGCCCATTTCGCCGCTTGTATCCGCGATCTTGTCCTTTCGGTCACTACCCAGAGCTCATGACCATAGGTGAGGGCAGGAGCGTGATTGACCGGGTAAATCGAGAGCTTTGTCTTTCGACTCAGCTCCTTCTTCACCACAACGGTCCGATACAGCGCCCGCATCACTGCAGACGCTGTACCGATCCGCCTGTCAATCTCACGCCCATCCGTCCCTCACTCGTGAACAAGACCCCGAGATACTTGAACTCCTCCACTTGAGGCAAGGACTCCCACCTACCCGAAGAGAGCAAACCACCTTTTTCCGGTCAAGAACCATGGCCTCAGATTTGGAAGAGCTGATTCTCATCCCAGCTGCTTCACACTCGGCTGCAAACCGTCCCCAGTGCATGCTGCAGGTCCTGGTTTGAAGAAGCCATCAGAACGACATCATCTGCAAACAGCAGAGATGAGATCCTGTGGTTCCCAAACCGACACCCTCCGGCCCCTGACTGCGCCTAGAAATTCTGTCCATATAAATTATGAACAGAACCGGTGACAAAGGGCAGCCCTGGCGGAGTCCAACATGCACCGGGAACAGGTCTGACTTACTGCCGGCAATGCGAACACAGCTCCTGTTCCGGTTATACAGGGACCGGACAGCCCTTAGCAAAGGGCCCCGGACCCCATACTCCCAGAGCACTCCCCACAAAGCGCCCGGGCACACGGTCGAATGCCTTCTCCAGATCCACAAAGCACATGTGGACTGGTTGGGCAACTCCCATGAACCCTCGAGCACCCGATGGAGAGTATAGAGCTGGTCCAGTGTTCCACGACCGGGACGAAACCACTCTGCTCCTCCTGAATCCGAGGTTCGACTATCGGACGAATTCTCCTCTCCAGTACCCTGGAGTAGACCTTACCGGGAGGCTGAGAAGTGTGATCCTCTGTGATTGGAACACACCCTCCGGTCCCCTTCTTATACAGAGGGACCACCACCCCGGTCTGCCAGTCCAGAGGCGCTGTCCCAGACCGCCACGCGATGTTGCAGAGACGTGTCAGCCAAGACAGTCCCACAACATCCAGAGACTTAAGATACTCAGGACGGATCTCATCCACCCCTGAAGCCTTGCCACCAAGGAGCTTGCCAACAACCTCAGTGACTTCGGCCAGGGTGATGGATGAGTCCGCCTCCGGGTCCCCAGCCTCCGCTTCTCTTCGGAAGACGTGACAGCGGGATTGAGGAGATCCTCAAAGTATTCCTTCCACCGTCCGACAACATCCCCAGTCGAGGTCAACAGCTCTCCACCCGCACCGTACACGGTGTTGGTGAAGCACTGCTTCCCCTCCTGAGCCGTCGGACGGTTTGCCAGAATTTCTTTGAGGCCGACCGATAGTCCTCCTCCATGGCCTCTCGAACCTCTCCCAATCCTGAGTTTTTGCCTCTGTGACCGCACGGGCTGCAGCACGCTTAGCCTGCCGGTACCTGTCAGCTGCCTCGGGAGTCCCACGAGCCAACAAGGCCCGATAGGACTCCTTCTTCAGCCTGACGGCATCCCTTACTTCCGGCGCCCACCACCGGGTTCGGGATTGCCGCCGCGACAGGCACCAGAAACCTTGCGACCACAGCTACGAGCCGCCATCGACAATGGAGGTGGAAAACATGGTCCACTCGGACTCAATGTCCCCAGCCTCCCGGGATCTGGGAGAAGCTCTCCCGGAGGTGTGAGTTGTAGACCCTGCTGACAGCGGGCTCCGCCAGACGCTCCCAGCAGACCCTCTCACGATACGCTTGGGCCTGCCAAGTCTGTCCGGCTTCCTCTCCTGCCAGCGGATCCAACTCACCACCAGGTGGTGATCGGTTGACAGCTCCGCCCCTCTTCACCCGAGTGTCCAAGACACGCCGCCGGAGGTCAGATGATACGACAACAAAGTCGATCATCGACCTCCCGCCTAGGGTGTCCTGGTGCCACGTGCACTGATGGACACCCTTGTGCTTGAACATGGTGTTAGTTATGGACAAACTGCAACTAGCACAGAAGTCCAACAACTGAACACCACTTGGGTTCAGATCAGGGGCCGTTCCTTCCGATTACCCTCTCCAGGTGGCACTGTCGCTGCTCACGTGGGCGCTGAAGTCCCCAGTAGAACAACGGAGTCCCCGGCGGTGCACTGTCTAGTACCCCTCCCAGGGACCCCAAGAAGGCCTGGTACTCTGCACTGCCGCTCGCCCATAGGCCGCCACAACAGTGAGAGACCTGTCCCCACCCGAAGGCGGAGGGACGCGACCCTCTCGCTCACCGGGTAAACTCCAACACGTGACGGCTGAGCTGTGGGGCTATGAGCAGGCCCACACCAGCCCGCCGCCTCCCCCGCAGGCAACGCCAGAGAAATGGAGCGCCCAGCCCCTCTCGAGGAGACGGGTTCCAGAGCCCAGGCTGTGCGTGGAGGCGAGGCCGACTATATCTAGCCGGTAACGCTCAACCTCCCGCACAAGCTCAGGCTCCTTCCCCCCCAGCGAAGTGACATTCCATGTCCCTAGAGCCAGTTTCTGTGTCCGGAGATCTGGTCGCCGGTGCAGAGAGATCTGGGCGGCAGCCGAAGGACTTGAACACATTGAAATGAAAACAAACAATCAATAATATAGCGAATGACATTTAAGGGGCAATAAGATTTGGCCAGAATTTTATTTTAAAACATTCACAAAATGAACTAACCTCATCAACAGAATGTGAAGAAGTAACAGTTCTGACGTTATGTCAATGATGTCAGTGTATTGTGTTGCAGAGATATCTACTGAAATTAGCATGCTAACCTGCTAGCCCCGGCCCGTCCTGTGTTGTAATACCACTTGTGCCTCAAGAGGCGATAGTCCGACAGTACAGCTCAGGTAGTTCTAGCTGGGAGATGTGTGCCAGCAGCGAGTTTGCTACATTACACAAGCTCTCTTAGCTTTTTTAGTCTAATAAATAAAAAAATAAACTCACAAAATGTCATCAAAGGAAATATTCTTACACCTATTTTCCTTATTAAACAGAAAAATACAACCGTCACCTTCTGAATTCACATTTTTCTCTTTCAACGAACTAAGAGCAGCTTAATCGCCTTGTTAACTCATCGTAAAACACACTTCATTCAAACTCGAGAGAAACAAAATAAAACTCACCAAAATCTTCTTGGTTAGTCTTTAAACTGTTCCAACAATCCCCAACTCTGGTTTGGTGGAATTAAATCTTTAATCCACCGCGTTAGATGTGAAACATATATTCTGGCTCTACGCGCTGTCGCTGCCTCTCTGATGCACGACCCCCCTTTCAGTCCTCTTCCATCCTGGTTGAGCCGCTGTAAATCATCTCGTATTGTAATTGTATTCCCTGTCGTCAAACTGGCCTCTGTCGGTCCCGGTCTGGCTGTGTTCACTGGGAGTCTGCTGATCCCGGTTCCGTTGCCCGTTCTGCTGCCCATTCTTGACTGAGTCAGCTTATAGGACCGCTATGTTAGCTGCTAACTAATTAATGTTGTCATAAAATTGATAAATACAAACTGAAATATGAAAGCAATGATGAATGTTTAAATTTGATTGGAGCTTTGTGTAATATGGTCTTTTTGGCAGCCATCAGCAGATATGAGGGGTCAAGAAAGACTAAGATAATTCTTTGTTATTGTTCTTACAGATCAAGTGCTGCTCAGCCTCATAACAGGAGATGATCAACCTGATGGTGTGTAAACTCCACTCTTTGTTTCAGTTTAGGACAAGCTGTGAGAGAAGCATAGTGTGGGGAAATGCATCAGATATTCTGAATTAGGGGGTGTTTTAAAAACAGCTTGTATAAAGTGGTTTTACAACACTTTTTATCAGTGACTGTCACAGTCACATCTGCAGTGGTTTGTGTACAGCTCTGTGGCTTCCTGTGTCACTGTGGCTTTCGAGCACAATAATAAACAGCAGAGTCTTCAGTCGTCAGGCTGTTCACCTGCAGATACACCTGGTCCATGTTGTTGTCTCTGGAAATGGTGAAGTGATTCTGGACTGACGTGGAATAAGCTTTAGTGCTTTCACTGGGAGCAGAAATGTGGGCAACCCACTCCAGTTCTTTTCCTTCAGCTTGTCTGATCCAGCTGATAGCAGCATCATCATCTGATATTCCTGCATAAGTACAGGTCAGTTTGTGGGATTCTCCATGCCGCTTCACCACTGCTTCAGACTTGGCCAGAGTCTGACTGCAAACACCTGGGGAGAAAAGCAGTCTGATCAGAGCAGAGCCAATCAGAAACCTTGACATAGAAAAAGAAGCAGAAGTGTGTGTTCACCAGAAATGGATGATCATCAGAAACATTAAACATGTAGCTAAAGTCATTCTGAAAATGTGTTGCATGTCTGGTCAGTGGTTTGGTCTCTCTTCCTCAGTTTGCAGTGAGATAAATAAAGATGGAAGAGATCAAGATTTGCATTGGCTCCACCTCACAGTGCTGAAAAATAAGAAGAGTAAAATTGATATTTATCAACTGAAGGGATTTGATCTATTTACTCAGAAGGTATTTTTGTTGATTATATTAAGATATTAATTACAGGAGTGTTCTGCCGAATATTTGCTTATTATATGTGTTTTTAAATTGAGGTTTCAGGGCTGGTTGGATGAGACACACAAAATAAACTGAAAACTGGGTGGATCCAGCATTTGGTGCCTGATTCCGAGCACACAGCTTGTAACAGTATAAGCAACATATGATCCATTTCTTACATGAATTAATGGCACACAGCTCAACTGAACTGAGTATTGTGATGAATCTTTCAGCCATTTTATGGCCAGAAGTGAGGAGTCGTATCAGGATTCAGTCAATCTTCCAAACCGCTTGTCTTTTTCATGGTCACAGGGTGGAGCTTTTCTCAGCGCACACTGAACAAAACAGGTCGAAACACATGTACAGACAAACACGTGAGCACACATGAGCACTTGAAAAAGTTATAGTAGCCATTTTACCTAAATTGCATTTGTGTTGACAGGGTGAGGAAACCATCACTGACACTCTGAGGACGGATGGAAATATTAATTGTAAGTGTGTTAGTGGTTTCCTTACTGCCATTACATCCATGCATGTTCCATGTAAGGCCATTACTGGGATCAGTATTAAAAACGCAGTCAGTCCTTGTCTGCCCTCTAGAGTTTTAAAGAGGGGACTGCAACTCATTTCTATTTCAAGTAAATGTAACTCACAGGTGAATCCTTAAAGATCCCCTCCACTTTAAAATGTGTTTTTCTTATGTTTAAGTTCCCTAAAATGTCAGACCTTGACTTTACTGACTTGTGTCTGTGCAAAGTTTGTCACTACTGCATGATCTCATTCCAAAGTCCTGTAAGCAAAGAAATGCTGATCATCATCCATCAAACTTGAAAATATTAAACATTAAGCAAAATATTTGTACTTTATAATTGCAGAATTGATTTACCATGAAGAACAACTACAAATAATAAACTTCAGGCAATTCTATTTTCCATTCTATAGTAAACTCTGCAGTTCAGTGATTTCTGATCAAAGTCAGTTGTTCTGCCTCAGATGATATGACAGTTGCTGTTGGTGTGTTTTTAAAGAAGGAAGAGTTTGCAGATTTGAAAAGGGAAGATAGATGTACTTTAAATGCTGCCTGTGTTGTGAGTATTTTAGGAACGGGAGGACATGTAGTAAGATATTGAATCCCTGGAAACAAGGCATTTTACTGTAAACAGGCTACTACATATTTTCAAAATGTAAAAAATATATAAATTGCAGGAACATTTGTACATGGATCCCACTGCATGAAACTGAAAATAGGTTTACATCTTTTCAAAACATTACTCTACAGGAACATTGTATGCTGTACTGCTTTTAACATTAATAACCACACCATTCTTCTCTTCGCCTTGAATCCTCCCTTAACATCACCTGCAGTGCCCTCTCCTGCCCGCAGGAGAAGTCGAGTCCACAGTCAAAGTCTACATTGACCGTAGACAGTTACACGTTCTTATTGGTCTAGAGTCTGACTGTAGACTCCCAATTGGATCGTAGGAGTCGACTGAAGACTACCAATCAGAAGTCAATATGTGTGGCAGCAACAGCAGGGACCTGTCACCGGAGTGAATGACCTGCCGCCGCAGTAACCTACAGTGTTTTTGGTAATACTGAAATAATACATTCTTTATAACATTCAAAGTTTATACTGCCCAGTTGTCTTTTGGTCATTCGGTAAGGCTGAACGTTGTGTTAACGTTGGTAAGATAAGATAAACTTTATTGATCCCCACCAGCGAAATTCGCTAACATTAAGGTTAGCAGCTCAAGAGTCAAAAAAAGAGGGAAAAGAGTGATAAATAAGAAATAATAAAAACTATATACACTATACACCTTTCATTTATACAGATATGACCATGATTGGATAGTTGCACATTAACGTTAGCTAGCTGAGAGTTCTGTTGACAGGTAAGGTTAGTCTAACTTTATGCTAAGGTAACTGTTAGCGCCTCTCAGAACAATCGACGGACCTGCTGTTGGTGAGAACGTACAGTAGAATCTGCTCTGCCTACTCGAGTTCTATTATCACATCCATTCTATCTTGTGTTACCCATACTGTTCACGCGACAGTATGGACCGGGTCTAAGACTGCACCCGACATGAACGGATTTACTGTAGGTTACATTAAACATGCTGCCCTGATGATGGTATAGCATCTTACTAATAATTTATTATAATAAGTGTAAATTATACCACTCAGAATTATTATCATTATATATATGTATATATATTTAGATATAAAACAAATGTTTGTCATTGTCAACCTTTGCAATCCCAGTTTGGGGGGGGGGCAGTCATATACTCCAGTCATATACTCCCGAAATATGTTATGTAAGTTATTTTGAGTGGAATAATTTTCCTTTTTTGGAAGACAATATTGCTATGTTATTACTCTCTATACTGTAACGTTAAGCCTACTTCTGCACCTTGACCACCCCTGTTATCTGGGATAATAAAGTTTACCTTGACCTATACGTTCCAAAAACAACCCATCACTCATTAATAAATAGGTAATTAACTCATATTCAGTGTTTCAGAGGTCAGGGAGACTGTATTTCTGAGGTTTTGCACCATTCATTTTTTACCATTTTTCCCTGCTGTCAAAATACACCCACTAGCCCAAAATACCATGGCCTATATCATCCAAGACAGGAGAATATAACAGCTACAGTGGTTTCTCTCAGTATGTTTTTTGCCTCCAAAGTTATCTGTAAGTTATCATTATCACAACTGCAGTGATATTAATGATGACGGTACTAAGTTGATGTATATGATTCCAGTGTACTTGACAAGCACAGATCAGAGGTGACAAACCGACATAGAAAGGGAGAGATGGTGAACCAGTGGGTGAAATACTACCTCACAGAATATGCAGAGAGCTTCCCACAAGTCTCCAGTCTCCTTGAGGCCAACATCGACAGGTGTATCTACTGTCAGAGAGGGTCTGAGGTTTACACCTTTCAGGAGATGTGGGAACTCTACAGCCAGTACCACACCCAAAAGGACAGGCCAGAGCAATTCAGTGATGAGCAGAGGGTGACAATACAGAAGGCATACAGTTCTGTGAGGGGTTGATTGCACACACCAGTGACCCACATCACAAGTGTGCAGATGAAGAGGTTCAAGAAATATATTTATGACAAGGAGCAAGTAAGTGTTCATTTGATCATGTATTTGTTATGGAACAGGAAGAGCAGAATAGCATAGTAAATGAAAATTGTTCAAATTACTAATATTTTGAGCACTTTGGCTAAATGTGTTTGTTTGCTTTTGGTCATTTAAAACCGCTACGTCATGAAACCCAGATAGTTACATTACATTTGTTGTCCAGCAACCGCAGGCAAGCACCTCCAAGTGTGGTCCTTCATCATGGCCAGGTGATGACGCTGAACTGGTAGCTGCAAGCCAGACTGTGGAAGGTAAGTGAGATACAGAGTTAATAGATATCAAACCTTTTTTTTTTTTTTAAATAATGTATAATACAAAACTACTTTATTTGGTAAATTCTCGCAGTCAGACTAGCAGTCAGTCTCTGGATTCCCAGTGCCGGGGTTTCCGACCCACAGACAAGACCAAGCAGCCCGAGCCCGCTGTCCACCCCAAGCAGCCTGTGTCCACAAGCCAGCCCACAGAGTCCCCGTCCACAACCAAGGGTCATGATTATCCCATGGAAGCACCTCTGAGTGACTCCCCTGTAAGTGATATTCACATCATATGCAAACACTGTAAATGAGAACAATTTGGTTTACATATTTTTTAAACTGGTGTTCTGTCTTAACATTATGTATATAATAACGAAATGTTTTGGGTGTGTGTTATGTGTGTTGCAGGTGGAGCTAGAGGGTTGGGTGCGTCTGTGGGAAAACCCCAGTGGCATCCCATCTGCTGACATTTCATGGCTCAAAGAGGACACAGAAAGAGGGCTGTTCACCCCTGTTCAAATCTACAAGGACGACACTGGTCTGTATAAGAGGTGACGGGTGATGGAATCAGACCACATGTGGTTTTACCCACCAGAACCTCACAGATGAATATTTATTAATATGTACGTAAACATGCAAGAAAAAAAGAGCACAGAAAGACATAGGCTACGCTGCTATTGGTCTTTATTTGCTTAGATTTTTTTTCCCCATGTGTACTTTAGGTACGTCACATCTGTGATGTGTCCAGCTGGTACACAGTGCTCACTGAGGTCCTGTGCTGCGGACATTGTACAAAGGCAGCCAGGAGCTGAGAAGGTGGTACAGTGGGTCGGTGGCTTGCGTGTGATCCCGCTATTTTATCACAACTTAGCGAGGCTCATCAAGCTATGTTCCCTGCCATCCTCACCAGCAAGTGAGTATTCTGAACATAATGTCTGCATTTAACAAACTTGAAAATAGTAACTCAAATCAAGCTCAACATATTGATTGGGACTCTCCTGACAGGCGTGGTGTTGATTGGAATGCTGTGCGCCGGACCGAAGGGAACCGTAATGACCTGTACACCACACTCCTCATGACTGTAGCGAAACCCGGAGGGATTGTCTCTGCATTTAGAAACACATTCCAGGCTCCACCTCCTCAAAGAGAGCTTCTCTCTGCAGGGCTCCTGTGCCACCGCCTTCCTGCTGGCCAGCAATGTGCAGGATTACCGGAGCCTACATTTGTTTTAATCTGAACACAATAATTATTATTTCCCCCCCCCAGGACGGTTAGGCATATTGAATAAATCAGGCACAGTTCACCTGTTTCAACAAACTCACTTCTCTCATGTCATGTGTTCCATTGCACCATACACACTGATAAAAATAAGTAATCTGAATAAGAAAGTAATCCGATTACAAAATTAGTTAGATTACAAAGTAATCACATTACAAAGTAATCAGATTACCAAAGTAGCTCAAATACAGATTCCTTTAAAAAAAAAAAAGTATTATAAAAGTATTCAGATTACAATTTTTTTATACTTGTCAAGAAGTATGGTTTGCCACTTGGTTACACCAGTGGTGGAAGAAGTACTCAGATCATTTACTTGAGAAAAAGTAGCAATAGTACAATGTAAAAATACTCAAATATAAGTAGTCCTGCACTCAACAATTGACTGAAGTTGTATTATAAGCAAAATGTAGTTAAAGTATCAAAAGTAAAAGTATTCAAAATGCAGACTGGTCCCTTTCAGAAGTATATATTATTATACATATGATTATTGGCATTTATGCATTAACTTTTAAGTAGTATTGTTGCAGCTGGTTCTACCTACTTTATATAGTGTTGGGCATTTTCATCTTAAACAATGCATCATATCTTATAAGGTAACTTTATGTTCTGTATGTATACAAATATAAATTTTTGTATGATCAGCTTTAATCTGTGAAGTTACTATAGCTGCCAATAAATGTAGTGAAGTAAAAACTACAGTATTTCCACTCAAATGTAGTGAAGTAGAAGCATATAGTGGTAGAGAAAGTACGCATAACTTTGACCTAAGTAAAAGTAGCAATACCGCCCTGTAAAAATACAAGTCGACGTCCTACATTCAAGATTTAATTTAAATAAAAGTACAAAAGTAACTAGAAGAGTGCACTCAGTAGAGTGCAGATCTCCGCCAGGCCTGGTATCACCAAATGGCGTATGAATAACATGCCAATGTCTTAAGTAATTTCACGTGTTATCACAATGCCTCTTTTGCTTTTCGCGTGTCATTTCACGCCATTTAGTCTCTACTGACATTTACTGCCCAGAGACAGCGTGTCATTTTACGTGCGAATGTCATGTAAAAAAATAATAATAAAAATAAAACAAAGACATTTTGGAAAAGCAGAACAGCAGAAGAGGATTAGTGGGTGACATCACAGGTCATGAGACACACTCTAAGCAGCGCAGTGCACACCCATTAGAAACTCAGAAAAGGACTGAAAAAAGCATAAAACTCAAACTGTGGTAATTCAAAAACTCAAAATGATGTAAACTGTAAAAAGCTGACTACAAGTTTAGTAGTTCAAAGTCTTGTGCTTTGTTTAACGTTTGTAGCTGAAAGTATGCAATAGTAGAACTTATTAGAAGTTATTACAAATGACAAAAGTTATCTGATTATAAAGGTATTAAGATCACATTACAGTAGTTAGATTAAGTAGCAGTAATTAGACTACATTACAAAAATGTGATTACATTAAAGAAATTTAAACAATAACTACAAATGTGGAATGTGTCAGTCAGTAACATCAGTTATGTAGATGGGAATGGGTGAGCATGATGCAGTGTAAGGTGCTGCTGCAGGCGGGTTCCTCTGGTACCTTCAAGTACACATAGGACGACACAGTAAGTAGTACACCACACCCGCATATCAGCAGGTTTATCAAGAGACCAAGAGACCTTTGTTGGTGCAGGATGTTTAATCTGTTTATGTGGAGCGGATCCCTGTTTCATGTCATCAGGAGACTGAAGAGCGATTCAGAAAGCTGCTGAGAGCAACTTTTACTAAGGACCTGAGAGAGCTCCTGAGCTAAAAAAAAAAGGGGGGTGGGGTTTACCCTGTTGCTATGGCGGACATCATGTTTCATAATTAATTTACTCACTGTGTTGACAGTGATGGGATGACAGGTGACCGGTCTGTTTCAGTGAATGTGAAATAATATATCCACGTAACATTAAATTAAATTAATTGCCTGAAAAACCTTGAAGCCCAAATGCATTGCACCGCTCTGCTGAAAACCTGGAAGCTATAAAACTGGCAGAATGGGGAAGCTGAACTGCATTACCCAGAGAAGCTAAGAGCTGAAATACATTGCTAGAAAAGCTGGAAGTTGAAGTGAATTGCCTGTAAAGGCTGATAGAAGAAATGCTTTGTATTAATATCAGACAGATGAACTGCATTGCTAAATCCTTTGGAACAAAAAAGCCTGGGCCTAAAGACCTGAGAGCTGAAATGTGTTGCCTGAAAAGAAGGGGACTGAACAAGATTGAACTGGAAAAGCTGAAACACGAAATGCATTGATCAGGAGCATGTTCATATAAAGAAAATGTTTGATGAATGAAGAAAGTGAACAAATCAAGTTGAAGTTCAAGCACTTCAGGGATGGAACGTACAAATGGCTTGTAAATTTGTATGTGACCTAAAGTTTACTGAAAGGTACTTTCAATTGAAGTGTAAGCTCTGAAAAGAGTTGGTGTTGTTTACACCGCTGGCACAGGAGCTTTGGTGCATTGGTAGAACCAAAGATGCTGTATAATCAAATGTCTCTGGTAGAACTGCTAAGGAATGAAGTTACCGAACGAGGAAGTGACAATTGACTATTGCATTTTCACAACCACTACCCAGCTCAACAATGTGCTTGAAAATCGCTTTATTGTCATCTCATCATGTTACACCATCCACCAGTGTTTTGAAGATATTTTTGATTGTGGACATTTCACCTTTCTAATGATCTTCTGATGCAGCCAAGTTCACTCTGTGATCAATCAATCATTTGTACTGTCTCAGTGTTCTGCCACAAGTTGCTGATGGTGTGTTTATGAGAGGAAGAGTTTGCATAGACCTCCTCTCCAGGTATGAAAAAGGAACATGTGACACAGATACATTTCCATAAGTAGAGTATCAATCTTTAACTCATGGTGTCAAAGTTTAAAACTTTTTTAACCTTGACTAAATTACAAAAGGGAAGTCCTATTTGTGTATTTGTGAAGAGATAGAGCTCTTGTTTAATTTAGCTTTGTCAGATGTTATTTTCTACCGCGATGCATAGAAACAGGACAAATGTTTACCCATCTTTTCTGGGCAATACACACAAAAACATGGCATGTGCATGTGAATGGATGTAAATAATAAGAGGTTTCTGCAGCTGGTTTGAGGTTTGGAGTTTTACATTAAAGACCTTTAATGGTTTCAGTGTTTGAAGATATTTGAAGCCACAAAAACAAACAGAGAAACTTGCAGCCTCTAGAGAGCTGCTCAGATATTGAAATCCATATAAATAAAAATAAAAAACTGGTTTCTTTAGGTAAGAAGAAAACTACATTAATGGAAAACTAGGGATGCTAAGTATCCACTGACATGCCGGTCAAATATACAGGACACATCTGCTGTTGTTGAGTACATACAAGACAGTTAAGACATCTGTATGAGTTTGAAACCCCACAACATGTGCAGTCCCTGCAGGTAGGACTGCAGAATGAAAGAAAAAAAGAAGTAGCTCTCATGTCACTGTATGCAAACTAAAGCTTATCATCAGTGTTCAGACTTGTGAATGCAGGTTAGATATTTAGCAAAACCATTTAACAGTGCAAGTGCTGTTAAAAGTTTAGTGAGTGTCATCTTTGGGGAATGGATTTTATGAAGCTCTGAAGATCTGTTGCTGAAAAGGAGACATGTGTTGATTTAGTGACACAATTTGTACATTTATAAAATATAAATATATGTTTAGAATGGGGTGCACGGTGGCAGAGCGGCTAAAGCTCCTGCCTCCCAATAAGGAGATCGTGGGTTCGTGGGTTCGATTCCCGGACCAGACCAAGTGGAGTGGAGTCTGCATGTCCTCCCCGTGTTACCGTGGGTTCTCTCCGGGCCAAAGTCACTGGGATAGGCTCCAGTCACCCGCGACCCCTAACGGGACCAAGCGGTAGAAAATGGATGGATGGATGTTTAGAAATGATCCTTAATCAGGAAACCCAATTAAAATATCATTGGTTCCAAACGGGGTGTGAAGAAATTAGATCTTTTCTTACAACTACCTGAACTGAAGATGTGTGAGGGGCTCTGATGAGTCCTGTAGGATTTTGTACAGCTGCTCAACCAACTCCAGTCACTGTGAGTCTCAAGCACAATAATAAACAGCAGAATCTTCAGTCTTCAGACTGTTCATCTGCAGATACAGCTGCTGTCTGCTGTCGTCTCTGGAGATGGTAAACCGGCCTTGGACTGACTGAGAGTAGAATTTTCTGTCATTATCATATTCAATCCAGGAAACCCACTCCAGTCCTTTTCCAGGAGCCTGTCTGACCCAGCTCATATGGTAGCTGCTTAATGTGAATCCAGAGTCAGATAAGTAGAGGTGGAAGACATCTGAGTTTTGCATTGACTCCTCCTCACAGAGACGAGAGAACCGGATTGGACTTGAATCTCACTTCTTGTTTGATGAAACTAGAAGTAATGTTTACTGACCAGGAAGTGTCCATCTGAATTTGTACATTTACAAATGTTCTCACGTGCTGAAATTGAATAACTTGTTTATCAACATTTCACTACAATAATTTAAGCATAATTTATGTCATCTGATTGATTATATTTAAATAATAGATTTATGTAAATAAATTGCATGTCAGACAAACTTTGAAGGTAATTTCAGAAAAGTTAACACAAAGTAATTCCATTATTTGTTTCATTTCTTGTTAGATGAAGAGCTTTTTAAAAGGCAGTTCTGAGCTGAAATAATGCTGTCATTAATTCACATGAATATTGTGAGTCAGACAGAGAAGACACTTTTTGGAAAATGCCTCCACTGTATATTTAATATTATTGTTGCCTTATTATATTCAGCCATGTGGTATTCCTTTCACTTTTCCATCACTTCCAATCCACTCCAGTCCTTTCCCTGCAGGCTGTCTGATCCAAGCTGTCCAGTAGCTGCTAACAGAATAAGAGACCTGACAGGTGATGGTCAGATGTTGACCTGGCTGCACAGTCACAGAGGCTGGCTGTGTCAGCTGTTCACACTTCACACCTGTGGAGGAAAACATGTTGAATATTGAATCAGTGTAATAATGTTGAACAGTGAGTGTGCTGTGATCATACTGTCAGTGTCTCTGCCTCAGTGAGACTCACAGGATCCAGCAGCAGCAGCAGAGATACAGAGAACAAGGTTGGTATCGAAGGTGATCTGATGGGAGCTTCTCTTCTTGCTGTCACTGAGAGCATGATATCAAGTCTTTATGGCAGACTGTGAGGAAGTTCACTGTGCATAGAGAAGGACACTGACAGGCTATAAAAGAAGGATGGACTGTCCTTTCACAAGTAATCTCAGAATTGTATTATTATATTGTATTTATATTGTATTATAGTTTATATAATTACTCTAATCTGGTGATACATGAATTACTAAAAATAGCCACCTTTACTGTCAGGCATTCAGAGTTACCATCTATAATTTGTGTAATTAACTTCATCTTACTTGTCTCAGTCCTGCTGTCTTTACTGCAGGTTCTTTGAACTAAGTTTCTAATAAAACAAGAGACCTGGCAGGTGATGGCTGGAATCTGACCTTGATCGACTGTCAGGGATGATGTTAAATCAGCTTTTTATATTTTACACCTGTGGATGTTAGGGTTAGTGATACTGGAATTATACTCACAGCAACCAGTCCGAAACTGTCAAACAAAAGCTTTTTTAAGATTAAATGGATAAGGGATAAAATGGTCTTGGTCTTCCTTAATTAAGCGTGCCCTAAAAGCATAGATTTAACTGTTTTCTCCCTCCTGGATGAGGCCTATTTTTTATGTCTTTATATCTTTAACACCTGTTTTTTTCATTCATTTTGTGTTTAATTTGTGTCGTTTTTGCAATTTATTTCAGCAACTATAATGTCTTTTCATAGTTGAAATAGGCTACAACAGAAAATGCTTCACACCAGCCTTACAAAATAACAGAAATATTATTAACCAGTAAATCTTGGTAGAAAAGCATACGTTGGTAAAAAAAAAAAAAAAAAAATAAAAAAGAGGAAGTCAGGAACCACAACCTCAGCTGATTTAGATTTCAGATCTCTTGCTGCCCTCTGTTGGTGATTGTAAAAATAAGTTGTTTGAGGTTTTTGTAAAGCTTCTCCGCTTACAATAAACAGTGTGTGTTTCTAGCACAGTAATACACAGCAGAGTCTTCTGGCTTTAGGTTGGAGAGTCTCAGATACACCATGCTGTTGCTATTATCCCTGCTGATTTCTATACGCCCTTGCACACTGCTTGCATATATTGTTTTACTTGCATCATAGTAAATAAGCCCCATCCACTCCAGTGCTTTTCCTGCAGGCTGTCTGATCCAGTGCATTCCATACTGACTAAAATCAAATCCAGTTCCCCTGCAAGAAAGACTGAGGGCTTCTTGAGGCTTTTTCAACACTGAAGTGGAGGGAATGGACTCCAGAGCCTGGCCATTCAAACCTGCCAAAGAACCAGAAGTAAAAAGAGATGAGTGAGAACAAGAATAAAAGCCAAAACATTGCATTTTTTGATCGGTATTGCAGCATGAAGCAACTTACAGGGCAGACAGAGCGCTGTCAGCAGAACAGACAGTTTGTGCATCATCTTGAGACTAAAGATGTCAACTCAGCTGCTTCACACTGAGCAGGGCAGAAGTATACCCTCTGAAAACTCTGGATTTGCATTGGGATTTTGCAAGGGAGGGGCTAACATATTTGTATAATACATTTTATATATTTCATATACATATCCAAGATAAATTTCACATGGAATTCCATGTGTTTTTACAGCATCAGTTAACATGGTCTCACTTGCTACAATACTATGTGCTTTTTATTTTCAACTGCTAAAATAATTTACTTATATTAATGCCTGAAAATTCTGTCCGTCCATGCAATTAAATTTATATCTGTCTATGCCTTTTTTTTTTTTTCAACTGTTGGAACCTTTTTACAATGCCTCTTCATTTGTTCCTGTTTCAACAAGCTCAGGAGTGTTTGGAAAAGAATTTGTATCAGAAAGGAGACATGTGGTGGTGGACAAAAACAAAATACCTCAATCAATCCAGCAATCCCACTTTGATCTTACTACGTTATTTGTATAATCATTCAGTATATAACCAACACCTCTCAAAAGAAATGAAATGTTTTTGATCTTTACAATATTTAAAATTAAAATGTCAGGCATTCATATTTTTTCCACCCCTACAGTAACTCTGACAATCTTCCTTTTTAGAAAGCCTATTCAGCGCTTCAGTCTTTGAATATGACTCGAAGTGAAATGCTACTTTCATTAACTTTTTTTTTCAAAAGGTCTGTAACTTACATAGCAAGAGAAATAAGATTTTATTTTATTTGGTGAATTCGATCTGTCTCTATGTAGTGTACATAGGCCTATATGGACAGGATCAATGCTGTTATGTAAGAACATATGAAAAGTGATTTCATGGCATTATCTGGCATTCTGCTCATGATGTCATATAATGCCAATCCTGTTTGTAAACACTACAGACAGAAAAATACAGATATCTTAGTTACAACAAGATTGGGCAAGCAAGGCAGTTTTGTTTTTATAGCCTATGTGTGGTATTTATTCAGTTTGGGAAATCCCACGATCTCTAGATAGCATTAGCTCAAGTTGGCTGGCTGACTCAACAGACACTAGAAATCGTCTCTGTTGCTAGGTCGTTACTAAGGGTCGACCTACTTGCTGTAGTAGTAAATTAGGTTTCATTACATAGGATTCTACTGACATAGATGATTGTTTTCCAGTTATTAGTCAGACCCCATGTGTTTCCAGGGAAACGGAAAAACTCTTATTTACTTATTTTGAGATTGAATTGCCCCACAATATAAATACGTGTTTAGTGTGTCTTTTATTTTGTTGGTGAGCCTCTGTCCTGACCGCATCACTGTCGTACCAATAATGACGTTAAAGCACACCATCTTGTGTAATATATATATATGTGTGTATGTATAGCTTATGAATTACAACAATTTCACAACTATCTCAAGTCCTGCCATAAAAAAATGTTAACTAGTTCAAATAATGCATTTCTGTTTTTACTATAAATTGTTTTTTTTTTTACACCTAAATGTATTTTTGAGGTCAATTTGATGAGTGCTAGTGGAGGATTTGGCTTTCTTTTAATGTCCTTAAAATGTATCTTATATTAGTGGATAATAAAAACACATAAACATATATCAGCATTGCAATACAAATACAGGCAAATTTAATGTCCCCAGTGGTGGTGGTAAATAGAGGAAGTAGTTTTTGTATGACTCTCCTATTATTGTCTCTCGCTGTGTCTCTTCGGGCACAGTAATACACTGCTGTGTCCTCGGTCTTCAGACTGTTCATCTGTAGATAGACTTTACTGCTGGAGTCGTCTCTGGAGATGGTGAATCTGCCCTGAACTGAGTGGGAGTAATAGATAGGAGTACTAGCTGTGTGTATAAGCGCAATCCACTCCAGTCCTTTTCCAGGAGCCTGTCTGATCCAGTTCCAAACTGAGCTTCCAAAGCTAAATCCAGATGTTGTGCAGGCGAGTCTGTGGGATTCTCCAGGTTTTCTAACTGCCGGTTCAGACTCCGTTATGGTCTGACCTTCAGCACCAGTCAAAACAAACAGAGCAACCACCAAGAGTGTTAGCTTTCTGTAAGCCATGTTCACAGCGTGCTTCTGTTTTCAAATCCATGAATCTTCTATAAATATGATGAAAACTGGATCCCTGTGAGAATTTGTTTACATTAAGCTCCTCCTACATCACATTCTGCTTTTAAAGTCAAATTCAAGGGCATGAACGCAGCATGACACAAATCAAACAGCATTTAAACAATCTGACAACTAGCAAACAGTGATTTAAGACATCTGTACCTCCACGACTGCAAAGAACTCCTGAGGAAATTTAGAAAAATGTGATTATCTTCTTTTGTATGCTTTCGTTAAAGGATCCAGCAGATTTGTTCTTCTAAAATTTGACCTAGTAAGTTACATAATGGCTGCACTTATGTTGACTTTTTTCGTATTGTTAAGATTTAAAACAGTAAAATTCAGAGATTCTAAAACCATGAAAAAAGTGTCATTATTTTAAGTGTAAGATTTATTGTTTGTTTTTATTTTATTTTCTTACTGCAAACACGAGAGAAGTGAAAGCAAGATAATCTAAATGAATACTTGAGTTTGCTGCCGCTGGTTGAAGGCCTGGAGTTTTTTTTGACTTTTAAAGGTTTCAGTATTCAGATTGTGGCAGTTTGAAGACACAGACATACAGAGAAACTTGGAGCCTCAAGAGGAAAACAGCTGCTCAGGAACTGAAACCTGTGGGACAAAATGCAAATAACTAAATCCTTTAGATGTAAACTATCATAGTTCATGCATTTATAAGTTACTTTTTGTAATAATCAACACATTTGACCTTCAACTCTCTGTGGTTGTGTCAAAAATAATAAACAGTCTTAATCAAATGTCATGCAGTGTGATTTATAGTTTGTTGTTTTGGTTTGTTATATTGTTGTTATTATGGCAAAATAAAAAAAAAATAAAAATTGTATGAAGGCACAGCTTTCTTCCTGCCCATGGAGAGATGTAGCTAAATTTTCTTTATATTCAGATACAGATAACTTTATTACCTGTTTGTAACAAACTGTTAATATTCTCTCCACATCTTTTCTAGACATTTCTCTGAAATGAGAAGGAGAAAATGATTATTTGATTACTATTTTATTATACTTTCTTCAAACATGAAAAAAACCTCTTTTTATAAAGTATTTTCTCCAGACACAATATATGTAGGATTCAAGTAGATTCACTTTGTTTGTATCTGTTAAACTTGAATATGCTGTCATCACTCCACTTCTCCTCCACTTTATAGATCACTGCTGTCTTCTCTCAGAAATGGTTTGAATCAAACTACAGTCTGTGATGGAAAGAGTGAAATGTTCTTACTCTTCAGCTGGTTTGTATTATAGAGCAATATGAGTCTGTTTCAGAGTTATTTTCTCATGAAATGTAACTTTAAAGCCAGTCACACATCAGTGGTGCTCAAATGTCTGTGTGTTGTATCATTTTGAATGACTTGACCTGAGGACATGAATCATGTGAGACAGTGCAGGGTCTGTTTTTTTTTACAGCCCAGTGAGGATGAGAAAAGACCAGAAAATGTTTCTGTATGCCCCTGGTAGGGTCACTGCAGAGAAATTCTGCAACATTATTTTTGGGGTGGGTGCCCGACACTCTAATATTATGACTCACTTTAGATTCCACATAATTTACAGATTTTACTGTTTTTTTTATTTCTCTGGCGTTGCCGGGCGGGGAGGCGGGGCGGGCTGGTGTGGGCCTGCTCATAGCCCCACAGCTCAGCCGTCACGTGTTGGAGTTTACCCGGTGAGCGAGAGGGTCGCGTCCCTCCGCCTCCGGGTGGGGACAGGTCTCTCACTGTTGTGGCGGCCTATGGGCCGAACAGCAGTGCAGAGTACCAGGCCTTCTTGGAGTCCCTGGGAGGGGTACTAGACAGTGCACCACCCGGGACTCCGTTGTTCTACTGGGGACTTCAACGCCCACGTGGGCAACGACAGTGACACCTGGAGAGGGGTAATCGGAAGGAACGGCCCCCTGATCTGAACCCGAGCGGTGTTCAGTTGTTGGACTTCTGTGCTGAGTTACAGTTTGTCCATAACTAACACCATGTTCAAGCACAAGGGTGTCCATCAGTGCACGTGGCACCAGGACACCCCTAGGCCGGAGGTCGATGATCGACTTTGTTGTCGTATCATCTGACCTCCGCCGCGTGTCTTGGACACTCGGGTGAAGAGAGAGGCGGAGCTGTCAACCGATCACCACCTGGTGGTGAGTTGGATCCGCTGGCGGGGAGGAAGCCGGACAGACTTGGCAGGCCCAAGCGTATCGTGGAGGGTCTGCTGGGAACGTCTGGCGGAGCCCTCTGTCAGCAGGGTCTACAACTCACACCTCCGGGAGAGCTTCTCCCAGATCCCGGGAGGTTGGGGACATTGAGTCCGAGTGGACCATGTTTTCCACCTCCATTGTCGATCATGCGCGGCTCGTAGCTGTGGTCGCAAGGTCTCTGGTGCCTGTCGCGGCGGCAATCCCCGAACACGGTGGTGGGCGCCGGAAGTAAGGGATGCCGTCAGGCTGAAGAAGGAGTCCTATCGGGCCTTGTTGGCTCGTGGGACTCCCGAGGCAGCTGACAGGTACCGGCAGGCTAAGCGTGCTGCAGCCCGTGCGGTCACAGAGGCAAAAACTCAGGACTGGGAGAGGTTCGGAGGCCATGGAGGAGGACTATCGGTCGGCCTCAAAGAAATTCTGGCAAACCGTCCGACGGCTCAGGAGGGGGAAGCAGTGCTTCACCAACACCTTGTACGGTGCGGGTGGAGAGCTGTTGACCTCGACTGGGGATGTTGTCGGACGGTGGAAGGAATACTTTGAGGATCTCCTCAATCCCGCTGTCACGTCTTCCGAAGAGGAAGCGGAGGCTGGGGACCCGGAGGCGGACTCATCCATCACCCTGGCCGAAGTCACTGAGGTTGTTGGCAAGCTCCTTGGTGGCAAGGCTCCGGGGTGGATGAGATCCGTCCTGAGTATCTTAAGTCTCTGGATGTTGTGGGACTGTCTTGGCTGACACGTCTCTGCAACATCGCGTGGCGGTCTGGGACGGTGCCTCTGGACTGGCAGACCGGGGTGGTGGTCCTCTGTATAAGAAGGGGACCGGAGGGTGTGTTCCAATCACAGAGGGATCACACTTCTCAGCCTCCCGGTAAGGTCTATTCCAGGGTACTGGAGAGGAGAATTCGTCCGATAGTCGAACCTCGGATCCAGGAGGAGCAGAGTGGTTTTCGTCCCCGGTCGTGGAACACTGGACCAGCTCTATACTCTCCATCGGGTGCTCGAGGGTTCATGGGAGTTTGCCCAACCAGTCCACATGTGCTTTGTGGATCTGGAGAAGGCGATTCGACCGTGTGCCCCGGGCGCTTTGTGAGGAGTGCTCTGGGAGTATGGGGTCCGGGGCCCTTTGCTAAGGGCTGTCCGGTCCCTGTATAACCGAGCAGGAGCTGTGTTCGCATTGCCGGCAGTAAGTCAGACCTGTTCCCGGTGCATGTTGGACTCCGCCAGGGCTGCCCTTTGTCACCGGTTCTGTTCATAATTTATATGGACAGAATTTCTAGGCGCAGTCAGGGGCCGGAGGGTGTCCGGTTTGGGAACCACAGGATCTCATCTCTGCTGTTTGCAGATGATGTCGTTCTGATGGCTTCTTCAAACCAGGACCTGCAGCATGCACTGGGACGGTTTGCAGCCGAGTGTGAAGCAGCTGGGATGAGAATCAGCTCTTCCAAATCTGAGGCCATGGTTCTTGACCGGAAAAAGGTGGTTTGCTCTCTTCGCGTGGGTGGGGAGTCCTTGCCCCAAGTGGAGGAGTTTAAGTATCTCGGGTCTTGTTCACGAGTGAGGGACGGATGGAGCGTGAGATTGACAGGCGGATCGGTGCAGCGTCTGCAGTGATGCGGGCGCTGTATCGGACCGTTGTGGTAAAGAAGGAGCTGAGTCGAAAGACAAAGCTCTCGATTTACCGGTCAATCTACGCTCCTGTCCTCACCTATGGTCATGAGCTTTGGGTAGTGACCGAAAGGACAAGATCGCGGATACAAGCGGCCGAAATGGGCTTCCTCCGCCGAGTGGCTGGGCGCTCCCTTAGAGATAGGGTGAGGAGCTCAGTCACACGGGGAGCTCGAGTAGAGCCGCTGCTCCTCCACGTCGAGAGGAGCCAGCTGAGGTGGCTAGGGCATCTGATCCGGATGCCTCCTGGACGCCTCCTCGGGAGGTGTTCTGGGCATGTCCCACCGGGAGGCGGCCCGGGAAGACCCAGGACACGCTGGAGGGACTATGTCTCTCGGCTGGCCTGGGAACGCCTCGGGATCCCCCCGGAGGAGCTGGAGGAAGTGTCTGGGGCGAAGGAAGTCTGGGAGTCCCTGCTTAGACTGCTGCCCCCGCGACCCGGCCCCGGATAAGCGGAAGAAGATGGATGGATGGATGGACTGTTTTTTTTACATAATCAACTTTTAAAAATGTATCTCGTTCATGTTGGACTGAAGTTTGTCAATTATCTGAGTGGAATGTTTTGCTTCAGTGTTAAATGGTGAATCAGCTTAATTGTTCACTAATATTCTGCTTTCATTACTTTCAACATATCGCTTATCATTGAGAGCAGAAAATTGACAAAAGATGGTGATGATGATGGTGATACACATTGTATCATAATATTTTTTTTTTTACAATTGCTATTCCATTGCTGAGAATCTTCTGCAGAAATGTCCAGACTTCCAGCACCCCTTGTGTCCAAGAGGGACGTCTAATCATGTGACTGGTGGTAATAAACTTTCCACCTCCATGAGGAAAAGATTTCATCTATGGTGTTGAGTAATGGAGAGGAGAGTAAGGCAGCTTTTTGTTTTCAAATGTTACCAAAAGGAAATCGTCATACATGTAAGACATGTGGATAGATTCATCAGACTAATACGGAGAATCAGCAGAATTGCAAAAAAAAGTGATACTGAAGAAAGTGAATGTTCCCAGTGGTGGTGGTAAATAGAGGAAGTAGTTTTTGTATGACTCTCCTATTATTGTCTCTCGCTGTGTCTCTCTGGCACAGTAATACACTGCTGTGTCCTCGGTCTTCAGACTGTTCATCTGTAGATAGAGTTTACTGCTGGAGTCGTCTCTGGAGATGGTGAATCTACCCTGGACTGACTGGGAGTAATAGATAGGAGTACTAGCTGTGCTTATGAAAGCGATCCACTCCAGTCCTTTTCCAGGAGCCTGTCTGACCCAGCTCATATAGTAGCTGCTGAACATGAATCCAGAGGCTGTACAGGTCAATCTGTGAGATTCTCCAGGCCTTTTAACCACTGGTTCAGATTCTGTCAGAGTCTGACCATCAACACCTGTCAAGAGGATAAAAAACAGCACATGAATGCAAGAGAAATGTTTACAAGATAGAGTCTACAGCCATGCAGGCGGCTCTCCTACTACAGTCACAGTGGTGCTTTGAGTTACAGTTTTTTCTGAATGCTTAAGCGCTAATCGTGATTCTTGTAGCACAATTTCTAAAACTATTAATACGTATAGCAAAACCACTCACTGAGTTTGCAAAACTAAAAGCACAAACACTGCTTTGCACTCAGTTTGCAATTTTGTAACACACACTTTGCAAAACTGTAGGCACAATTCACTGCACAACACTCTTTTTGCAGAACTTTAAACACAACTCACTTCTTACACTCAATAACCAAATTTCCAACACACTCCTAGCAAAATTATACACATGTATGGCTATCATTAACACTATTTTGCCAACTGTCTGGCACACTTTCACATGTGAAAACAGTTTTAGATAATTAGTTCACTTTGCAATCAGCCTAAGCACTATAAATAAGCCACAGGTGAGCTGTCTGTGTGGAGTACAATGGAAGGAGCAGTAAGAGTGAGAAGAGTGAGAATCAGAGGAGGCCGAGGGAGAGGACGTGGAGGTGAAGAAGTTAGAGGAAGAGGAAGTGGAGGAGCAAGAAGAGGACGAGGAGGGGAAAGAGGAAGGGTAAGAAGAGTAAGAAATAGAATAACTGATGACATCAGAGCTACAATAGTGGACCATGTCATCAACCATGGGATGACCCTGAGGGAAGCTGGCCAAAGGGTTCAGCCTAATTTGAGCCATACTCTAATGAGAAACACAACAGTACCATACATGCAAAAATACTGAAATTGTTACTTTACAGAATTGCTAGACGTCCAGATGTTGGGGGCAGAGGAAGAATGTTCACTCCAGAGCAAGAGACCCATATAGTGAACATGGTGATTGCCAATAATGCAATAAGACTGTGCAAAATACAGCAGCGCATAATTGATAATGACACCATCTTTCAAAATATACACAGTGTAAGCATTTCTGCACTAAGTCGTTTACTTGCGCGCCACAGAATAAGAATGAAGCAAATTTCCAGAGTTCCTTTCGAGAGAAACACAGAACGTGTAAAGCAAGATATGACTATGTGCAGGTAAGCTATAGTGTCATTGGTTCTGAATTTGGAAGTGCATACTGTAGTGCTGTGCATGGGCCTGATGTGTTGCATTTGTTTTGTCTTGTCCAGAGAGTGATGGAACTAGAAGCAGATGCCATGGGACATGAGCTACTTTTTGTAGATGAGGCTGGTTTTAACCTCAGTAAAACCAGGAGACGTGGCAGGAACATTTTTGGACACCGTGCCATCATCAATGTCCCAGGACAACGTGGTGATAACATAACCATGTGTGCAGCTATAAGCCAAAATGGTGTTGTTCACCATCATGCAACCATAGGCCCATACAACACTGCACACATTATTGCATTCCTGGACACCTTACATGATATGCTCACTGTTCAGAGACCAGAGCATACCCGATATGTCATCATATGGGACAATGTTAGTTTCCATAGGGCTGCTTTGGTCCACAACTGGTTTACAGACCACCCATCCTTCATGGCACTCAACCTCCCTCCATACTCTCCATTCTTAAATCCCATCGAGGAGTTCTTCTCTGCCTGGCGCTGGAAAGTGTACGACTGTCATCCTCATCAACAGGTAGCCCTTTTACAGGCAATGGAGGAGGCATGTGGAGATATTGACCAGGCATCATGTCAGGCCTGGATACGGCATTCAAGGAGATATTTTCCCCGGTGCCTTGGACTGGAGGATATCGCATGCGATGTGGATGAAATTTTGTGGCCGGACCCAGAAAGACGACATGATTTAGGCTGATTGTCTTTTTTTTTCTTCTTTTTTTTTGTGAAATTACTATTTTGTGTTCTGACTTTGTCTTGGTTTTGATGAGTGTGAATAAACACCAATACTTGAAGTTTGGATCCTTGTATGTTTACATGACACTATGACAACAGTATGACCTCAAATTGACATCTGTACACAGAGAAAGCAAAAGCCAGATATGTTTTGTATTCACACCATCAGTGTGTAGTTGGCACATTGTGTGCTTAGTAGATGATGGCTTGTGTTTACTGTTTGATACGAAAACACCATTTTTACGAAGGTGTGAAGAGTCAATCCAGCTGTGTTCGCTTTTGCAAGAGAACTACAATGTTTTGATAATTGGGTGAAAGGTTTTCTTATTTGTGTGTAGAGTTTTGCAAAAATAGCCAATAGTTACAAAAAATTTGCTTAAGCAATCAGAAAAAACTGTAAATGCTAACATCAGGATGCTAACATGCTCACAATAGCAATGCTAACATGCTGATATTTAGGCTAGCTTGTATAATGTTTACCATGCTCATCTTCTTTGTTTAACATGTTAGCATGCTAACATTTGCTAACTGGTAATGAACACATTGAAGCCTACAGATGAGGCTGATGGGAATGTCATTAGTTGTGCAGGTATTTGGTCATAAACCAAAGTAGACAAGTTGAAGTTTTGACCTGATGATGGTGCTTCATCAAAAGATAAGGGATCACCAAAGTCAGTAGCAGTCATTCTCTGGGGACCATGAAAGTCTGTACCAAGGTTTGTGCCAATCCATCCAGATGTTGCGATATTTCACTGGATGTGTAAAAACTTTGACCAGCTGGTGGCGCTTGAGGAAAAGTCAGGGGATCGTCAAAATCATGTCAATCCATCCATTAGTTTTTGAGATATTTCAGTCTGGACCAAAATGGTGGCCCAACAGGCCGACATTGCCACCTCTAAAACCGTGCCGCTAGCATGGCTAAAAGTAGTTATTGACTGGTGTTCATTCATTCATTTGTTACCCTATTTGTATTAGACATCCTGTGATTGGGTGGGCCTTAGTGGGTGGGCACAGGCCCACATTCTGGATTGATATTAAAATTAAACAATCACATTTCACCCCCAAGAGGGAGGATCATTTTATCAGTAAAATAGTGATGACTTCTGGCAGCTAGAAGGCCTGAAGAAGCCAACAAGAACAGCAGCTGTTTCAATCGAGCAAATTGGGGGTATTGTTGCAAACACTGTTTTTGTGACTGAACTTGGATGAACATTTTAAACTGGTGGAGAATGGAAGACATTTGGCTGACAGTAGGAGATTGGAGATTTAGTTTTTAAGATTTAGGTGATGGGTGAAGTTTTTGAGATCATTTTTTAAATTTATTTGTCATGTGTTCAACTCACATCAAGGCAAGATGGTGAGTCTACTTTTTTCCCCTTGTGTCTAAGTAATTGGCATGTTAGAAAAAAATCTTTAGACTTTAGAAATAATAAACTCCCAGTAATTATACTTGTCATTCTAAAATGAGCTCTGCAGTTGTTGATCAGGTTTCTTTATTAAGGTTTGTAAAACTACACCAGACAGTCACAAATTACATGAGAGTTGCTGATGGTGTGTTTGTAATGAAGGAAGAAATTGCGTAGAGCTCCCTCAACAGGTTTAAACAGGGAACATGAAACACAGATGTATTTTGAAAGAGTATTATTTCACCGAGAGCAGGGGAAAATCATTTTAATGTAGATTATTTGGATGAGACAGGTAAGAACATTTTCTAACATGTTCAGCTAAAACCTCTTTAAAATGTATTAAATTCATGATTGATGATAGTAAATTAGCTGACTGAAGTATATTAAAATAATTCAAAATGAGGATGAAATGTTTGTAATGCAGAAATGCAGTTATGAGTCAGATAATAAGGAGGAGAAAGTGACTTCATGAGGATTTATTTCTAATGTAGTTAGACTACAAGCTTTTAAAACCAAAGTTGTGAGCTGAATCTATTCCATCACTTGAAATGTCAAATATACATACATAGTACACTGGTGCCATGAATACACGTTTTTCAATTAATACAAAGAAATTCCATTATTTGTTTCATTTCTTGTTAGATAAGACGGTGTAGTCCCTCATTCGTCCAGGAGTGTTCTATCGTAGAAAAGGTTTCAGTCGTAGTCATCTGGACACTGTTTTCAGAATCAAGACGTTTCGGCTCCCATCTGGAAGTCATTCTCAATTGTGAAAAAATGGGACGGGAACTAGAAATTTAAGCTACTCTGTGTTACATAAACCCTGCCCTCAGGAGGGAATCTGCCTGAGTATCTGTTAATAGCTAGTTTCACCTGAAACTGACCTAATTGTTTCCAAGATGGACCAGTAATCAGTAATCAGGCCTATTGTTATCTGGCTGCATCTACCTCATCACTGTTAAGTACCTGATTAGCATGTGATAGGCGTGACCAAGGTGATAATACACTCTGATAGACTTTGGGCAGATTGAATCTCAGACCACCATTTCTGTTCAAAGAGGGGTTCTCTTTTTTCACAAAAATGGCTTCCTTGACACCTCTTTCAAAACAACTCTTCTCTCTACTTAGAATCTTCACCTCGCTGTCTTCAAATGTGTAGTTTGTAGCTTTTAGATGCAAACGCACGGCGCTCTGCAATCCTGAGTTAGCGTGTCGTCTGTGCTGATAAAGTCTTTTGTGAAGTGGCTGTTTGGTCTCACCAAACCAAAGGTGTACTGTTCTTTGCAGTATTCCTCACTGCATTGAACTGAGTAAACTACATTGCTCTGTTTTTGTGTGGGCAACTTGTCCTTAGGGTGAACGAGTTTCTGTCTTAAAGTGTTGCCTGGTTTAAAGAAAACAGGAACATCATGCTTGTTGCTTGTTCTTGTTAGATGAAGAGTTTTTTAAAATGCAGTTCTAAGCTGAAATAATGCTGTCATTAATTCACATGAATATTGGGAGTCAGACAGAGAAGAAACTTTTTGGAAAATGCCTCCACTGTATATTTAATATTATTATTGTATATTGTAATGAGCCATGTTATATTTGTAGCACCCATACAACCACTCTGTATGTTACATACGTGAGAATGAGGGTGCTTGGGTTTGTTGTAGTTCAGGTGGATACCACAAAGGTGCACCTAATGAGTTTCTACTCAATTGTAAAACCTTTTGACAGGAATATTTAACAATAATGAGACCCAGAGATGGTTTTTAGTTTAGAAAATAAATGGGTAAAACCCTTGTTTAATGAATCAAAAGGATTTGGCAAATGAAATATAAAGCTTCCCCTAAAACACAATATAAAAGTCCTTAATTATGACAAAATGTACAAAAATAAATAACCAAAAGATATCCCAAACAATTAAATAATAATCTTAATCCCTTTAAATCACACGTTTTATACCAAAATAAGGGGTGTAAAAATCTTCCTCCCTTATATCTTTCCTAAATATTGAGAATGCACAGAGAACTTTACAAAAACGTGTCAAGTGTCCTGTAACAAGTGTTAGCTAATGCAGTGTTGGGCCCAGTCACACATACATGCTCACATGTTCCAGTTTACTCACCACGGTACCGATTGAACGAAGAAAAAAGAGAAAAAACAAAGTTGCAGGCCTGTTTTGGTCTCGCAAAACATTGAGTGCGCTGAACTGACACTTACAAAACATTGAGAGCGTCGAAAAGACTGGTCCGGATACGCAGGTGCGGTGCGATGAACCAACAGCTCTGCCTCGTGTGCGCCCGCCGTGGCTAGCTAGCTCGGCTACCTCCGATCGCGGCGTCCGCTCCGTCAGACGGATCGCCGGCCTCGTTTCCCAGTCACAAACGGTCCCCTTCTCTGAACCTCCCTCTCAGTTTCGTCGACTTTAGTGGCTCTTTTTAGCGTCTTTTTCCTTCTCTCTAAACGTGCGAGCGTCCCGTGCTCCCCACGGGTCCAGCAAGAGAGAGCGAGCCAAAAAAAACGAGCGAGGGAAAAACTGCTTCCAGCACTTTTCATCCGTGTCGCTCTAACCCGTCACGTGTACCCCGTTTTTACGTGCATGCAGCCAAACACTACTGACAATACAGCGTGAATACTCAAATGACCAATAAAAAGCGGTCACATAAACACAGGAAGGATAAAGTAATAAAAGGATAGCTGCATAAAACCTCTGATAATATTATTTAACAAAATAATATAAACTTTAACCTTTAGTTTTAATCACTGTCATGAAATAAAATAACAAATTATTGATCTCCCTTTAATCATGTAAAATAAATTAGTATTTACTTATTTGAAAATCAGTTGTCACTTATTTACTTAAAGTAAATAAACGTTTACATTTTAATAGTCATGTCACTGGGTTTTGAGAGTAAGAGGGATCAATCATAACCCACCCAGTTTCCCTTACACTATAATACCCGAATTTACCACTGGGCTACACCCTCCCCCTTCTAGACAATTTTGATGCCCTCATCAAATTAAACCTTAGAGGACTCTAATAGTCTTAAAGTCAAGGGTAGAGGCCAGATTTGAACAAGTGAAACACAACGCCATGGGGTGGCACCAGAGAGTTTGACATTGACTGCTTCTGGAGTCTCTGTATAATCCACTTCCCACCAACACTCCATGGCTTAAGACTGTCACAGGGTAGTCACAGGGCTTGCCAAGTTCATCGTAGCTCAGCTTGACCACTGGACGGATGATTCTTTTTGAACGCTCAACTTGTTCAATCTCAGCTTGAGTGTCTGGATAGGAGTTGATGTCTGCTCCCCCTTCTAGAACGTTGACTTCAGGATCAGCATTGGAAGGCAGGTTTGGAAGATCATTGACCACTGTCTCTATCTCAACCGGGTCTTGAGCTTGTCTTTCAGGTTCGGGGACGATTGGCTGGGATTGTTTCGTGGACAGTTCTGGATGTGTCAGTAACTTTTCCCAGTCAAACTCAACGGGTCTTGGCAGGTATACTTCGTCATATTCTGATTCTGAAGACAAATCTTCATCGTGGTTGTTTGTCTGTACTGGTTCTTTTGTCTTCTGCTGGAATGCTCTGGTCACAGGTCTTTGTTGTGGCTCCACTTCACTTTCGTCGACAGGGAGTCTCACAAGGTATCCAATGGGTAACAGGTGGTTACGATGAATAGTCTTTTCTGCTCCCATGCCTCTCTCTGGCTTGATCTTGTAGACCGGTAAGTTGGGTAGCTTCTCCACAACAATATATGGTGAGGGTCGCCACTTGCATTTTAATTTGTGCTTGCCTGTGACTCCAAAGTTTCTCAGCAGCACCCTATCGCCTTTGTCAAGGACTTGCTCTTTGACGTGCTTGTCGTGTGCTTTTTTATTTCTTTGATGGTTCTTGTCTGACGATTCTGTGGCAAGACTGTAAGCTCTTTGGAGATCTTTCTTGAGCTTAGCAACATACTGATGGTAAGACTTTGTCTTTTGGTTGTCCTCGGTCACACCAAAACAGATTTCTACCGGCAAGCGAGCTTCTCTGCCGAACATTAGCAGGTAAGGCGAATAACCAGTTGCGTCATTTTGAGAACAGTTGTAGGCATGGACCAACTGACTGATCTTCTGACTCCATTTTTGTTTTTGCTTTGGGTCGAGTGTGCCCAGCATTGACAAGAGTGTACGATTTAATCTTTCTGGTTGCGGATCTCCCTGTGGGTGGTAAGGCGATGTTCTTGACTTGCGAATGCCCAACATCATCAGAAGGTCTTGGATCAGTTTGCTTTCAAAATCACGGCCTTGATCTGAGTGTATGCGGGCAGGGAGTCCATAGTGTACAAAGTAGCGCTCACATAGTATCTTGGCCACGGTGGTCGCTTTCTGATCTTTGGCGGGAAAAGCTTGGGCGTATCGAGTAAAGTGGTCTGTCACTACAAGGATGTTGGCGAAACCTTGGGAGTCTGGCTCAAGTGACAGAAAATCGATACAGACGAGATCTAGAGGGCCTTGACTAGTGATCTGCTTTAAGGGAGCAGCTTTCTGGGGAAAGGCCTTGCGAGTAATACATCTGCTGCAATTTTTGATGTACTGCTCAACCTCAGCTCCCATCTTCGGCCAATAGAACCGGCTTCTGATAAGTTCGATGGTCTTGTCCATGCCCAGGTGACCAGATTCATCATGCAGGGATCTCAAAACCATCGGAACATACTCTCTGGGCAGTACCAGCTGCTTTACTTCAGTTCCATTTTTCTCAACCTTTCTGTAGAGCAGATTGTTTTGAATGAACAGTTTGCTTGCTTCTTTGTTCAACAGGACTGACGTTGGATTGTCGGGGCTGGTGAATGATGGACCACCACGAAGTGACTGTTTGACTGGAGCGATAGTAGAGTCAACATCTTGAGCAGTGACAAGATCTTTGTGACTGAGCTGACTCAAAGAACCAAGATCCAGCCGGACTGGGTAGGCGAAACACTCTGGTATACCATCAGGTGACAATCCGTGTGACTCAGCTATAGTTGTGGGCTCTGTTGGAGTTTCACAGCACTTGATCTGCTTACACAGAGCTTGAACACTTTCATTCGTTACGGTTTGCCAGCCTTCTTCTGTGGTTGAAAGGGGGTTGCGTGACAGGGCATCGGCATCGATGTTGCTACTGCCAGGCCTGTACTGCAATGTGAAATGGTAAGTGGCAAGTGCTGAGAGCCAGCGGTGACCTGTCGCGTTGAGTTTGGCAGTCGTGAGGATATAAGTGAGGGGGTTGTTATCGGTTCTCACGGTAAACTGTGCTCCATACAGGTAATCGTGGCAACAGGTCTCAAACCCTCGGGGTACTCTTGGTTGAGGACAGCGCCGAGCCCATGACAACTGGCATCAATGTGAAGTATGTAAGGCTTGGTGGGGTCGCCGAATGCCAGCACCGGTGCGTTTGTGAGGCAATGGATGATCTTTTGGAATGCCTCTGAACAAGACTGGTCCCACCGGTCACCAAACGGCTCATTGACTTTGTAGTAGGTCTTGTCTGCTGCAGAGGTAGACTTTCGCTTCTTTTGGGTGGGAGGATAACCTTTGCACAGCTCTGTAAGTGGTCGAACGATGATGGAATAGTTTTTATAAACCTGCGGTAGTAGCCGCAGAACCCCAGAAACGACTGCAGAGAAGAAAGGTCGGTTGGCTGCTTCCACCGCTTCACTGCTTCAACTTTGTCCGGGTCTGTGGCGATACCATGCTCGGAGACAATGTGCCCGACGTAGGTGACTTGTGAGCGACAGAACTGGCACTTGTCGAGGGACAACTTGAGTCCAGCTTCTTCAAGACGAGTGATGACTTTGAGTAGTCTTTGCTCATGCTCCTCCAAAGTCTTGCCGAAAACAATGAGATCATCAAGATAGACAATGACTTCAAGCATGTGCATGTCGCTGACTGCCTTTTCCATTAGTCTTTGAAATGTCGCAGGGGCCCCTGTGATCCCCTGCGGCATCCGCTCAAACTGGAAAAATCCCAGAGGACAAATGAAGGCGGTTTTCTCTTTGTCTTCCTCAGCCATCGGGATTTGATAGTAGCCGCTGCGCAGATCCAACACTGAAAACCACTTACTGCCAGACAAGCAATCGAGAGCGTCGTCGATACGTGGTACAGTGTACTGATCTGGGATAGTTCTGCGGTTCAGGGTGCGGTAGTCGACACACATACGAAGTTGACCATTCTTTTTACGTGCAAGGACGATGGGTGACGCATATGGACTTCTTGATTCTTTTATGATCCCAGCCGCCAACAAACCTTGCAGGTGACGCCGAAGATCATCCAAATCCGCAGGGGCAATACGTCGAGATCGCTCTCTGAAAGGAGTGTTATCGTTCAGGTGGATGTGATGCTCTACCCCTCTAGCCAAACCGACATCCCACTCTTCAACAGAGAACACATTGGAGTGTTTGGCAAGCTTTTGGCTCAGCCTCTCTTTCCACTCCTTGCTGATGGGGGACTCACTGAAGTCAAACAGAGAGGGATCCATAGCTGGAACAGATTCAACTTTAGGGTTTGGTGCATCTGTCACAATGTCAGCGACGTGAAGGTAAGCAATAACGGTGCCCACTGGAATGGCAGTTTGTTTTAGAGACTCATTACGCAGAAGCACCAGGAAGTTGTTTGGATCTAGCATCTTGGAGAACAGCACAGCGGGCTGGACCAGTACACTTGGTGGAAGAGCAAGTGAGTGGGCTCGTTCAAGGATGAGTATGCTGTCTCCGATGTCTTGTTTTTCTTTGACTTTGCAGATAGCAACGTATTCAGAGCCAGGAGGGATGCTGAGAGGACCAGGGCCAGACCACTTAACTTCAGCCACAGGTAAGTCTTTGTTGTCTTTTGTAGACGTCACTGCAGGAACAGGTAAGTGGTTCTTCTCTTGAACTTGGATGTTGACTGAGTTGATGTTCTCTGTGTCTTCTGTCTTTGTTCTGGACTTAAAAGGCTGAACCCCCCTGACGTTTGTGCCGATCAGGACAGGTATAGACTCTGAGCAACGTGGATCAGGGCACACCAGGGCCAGGATAGGAACAGACTTGACTTTGTAACACTTGGACATTTGTGGCAGCTCCAGCTCAACTTGGATGTAACCTTTGTATGGGTAACTGCGCTCTGACTCACTTAGGCCCCATATGGCTAGACCGGTCACAGAGTTTAACTGAATGTATGAAAGGTGTTCGGCATACCAGCTGTCGAAGATGATGGTAACTTGAGAGCCACTGTCCATCAGCGCAGTGCAGGGGTTACCATTGATCTTGACTTGAGCAGTGGAGGGTGGTCCCACGAGTCCCTTGGGCAAACTGTTGGTCTGTACATTTACAGAGCTTCTCTTGACACTCGCATTTGTGTTCTTTGTTCTTGTTTCGTTATCAGATTTGTAGTTCTGCTTGTACTTTCTTTGAGCTTGCAGCAGTTTCTGAATTACTTTGGGATAGTTCTCAGGAGATACACACTTATTTGCAAAATGCCCATCTTCGCCGCACCGATAGCAGAAAAAATCACTTGGGTCTCTGGCGGTAGAAGGTCTTTGCTGCCAGGGTCTGGACTGGGTCTCTTGTGGGCAGGTCTCAGTAGCCGGACTGTACTTAGGCTTGACTGACATGACAGAGACTTGCTTTCGGAGCTTGACTACTTCTTTCTTTAACGCTTGAACATTCTTGTCTTCTGAGTTCTCTGCCGCCGGAGTGACTGAAGGCGGAGCGCTCGTCGAACGGTGACTTGACATGGCGGCGGAGACAGAGAGTTCACTTACTTGTGCTCTGAGTTGGTGTATTTCGGCTTTCAACTCTTTTAACTCTGTGTCAGGGGTCACAGCAGCACTTTTGGCGTAGACGGCTTTGGGTGGATGGAGTCTGCGACGTGAAGCTTCCTGCTCCTCCTCCAGGCGTATCTCGTTCAGCAGCTCAAGAAAAGTGGGAGGACTGTCTCTGCGGTCTCTCAATCCAAGATTTAATATCATAAGATCAGATCTGATGGCCCCTTTAATGAGTTGATCAAGACGTGCTTTGTCTGCTGCCGATGACTGGAGTCCACCCTTTTGAACAACTGTATTCAGGACTCTCTCAAGTCATCTCAGGAACTCAGAGAGTTTCTCGTTGGGGTGTTGACACATCATTCTGAAAGCAAAGTAAAGTTCTTCACCACTCTCAGGGTTGCCAAAGGTGGTCTCAAGAATGTCAATGTAGTCCCTAGAGGTTGCAGATGGGTTGTTGAAACGGACAGCTTGGAGGATCTCAAGTGCAGGACCCTTTACACTTTCCATTATTCTAATTTTCTTTTCTCTTTCAGGACGATCACATTCTTCAATCATAAGTCTGGCTTGTTCAACCCAGTTTTCCAACTGTTCTTCTCCCAGGGGTATGGGCATGACCCCTGAGAATGTGCGCAGTCTTCTGTAAAGGCTGTTGTCACCATGTGTGGGCTTACTGGTCATTTGCAGGATATCACCAACCGCTCGAATGATAGCTTCAGTATACACTATAATACCCGAATTTACCACTGGGCTACATATTCCTTTTACTTTTTCATTGCTAAATACATCTCTTTCTTTCTTTAACAGTGAGCTGGTGTTGAAATCATCAGTGGTCTGAGGGCTCCTCCTCTGGTGGCTTCATGTTACAAGTGAGGGGTTTTTGTTCAGGTCTACTAATGGTTTGTGTTATTGTGGCTCTCTGGCACAGTAATACACAGCAGTGTCTTCAGGCTGCACATTCTGTCCGTTTAGAGTCACAGTGCTGCTGGAAGAGTCTAAGTCGATACTGAACTTGTTCTTTAGTGAATCTTGGTAGGATGAATCTCCATCAGCTGCACTTCCAATCCACTCCAGTCCTTTCCCTGCAGGCTGTCTGATCCAAGCTGTGTAGTAGTCGCTAACAGAATAAGAGACCTGACAGGTGATGGTCAGACGTTGACCTGGCTGCACAGTCACAGAGGCTGGCTGTGTCAGCTGTTCACACTTCACACCTGTTAAAAAAAGAAAATGTTTAGTAACACATGATCAAGTTAAACTGCAAAAGAAGAACTGCTGACTTTGACAAATCCAGAGAGACTCACATCCAGCTGCCAACAGCAGCAGCAGAGCTACAGAAAACATGGTTGATGTTGAAACTGACGTGCTGTGAACTCCACTGACAGCCTGATGGGAAGTTTTTATAGCTGAGTAACAAGGAAGGTCTCTGAGTTTGCATAGAATCAAACACATGAAGCATCAATGTTGGTCTAACTGGAGCCAATAGAAGAGTCTGTTGACTGTTATTATATCTGCAGAGTGAAAACATGCCTGGAAATCACCTCTACTTTAAATATGATATTTTAATTTCATTACACACTCAGTTGTGACATTTTGAAAATGTCCCTGCATTTACAGAAAGGAAACAACTGTTAACTTTGCTTTTCTGTAAACTACTAATGCCTAAATGTATTGTACTGACAACAATTCAATAGTAAAACATTATGTAAATTCTTAAACATTGGCTTTTTTTTGTAATTGCAGCATTCAGTTAATCATTTATTTGCTTAACTACTTTACATTGGAGGTTAAAGACACACAAGTGAAAGAATAGAAAGAATAAAGAATAGAAAATATATATTTGCATTTATTTTTCAACTTACTGTACTTATTTATTTACTGCAAACAGAAATCCAGTGACAGCAGCCAGGATCGTGTAAATAGTGTGAAAACTTAGGTGTGATGCTGCTGGTTTGCAGGTTTGTGAAAAAAACTTTTAATGGTTTCAGTGTTTGCAGATGTTTGACGGCACAGACAAAAAGAAACTTGGAGCCTCCAGAGGAAAACAGCTGCTCAGGAACTGAAACCTGTGTGACAAAATGCAAAAAAAACCTAAAATCTCACCACATCTTTTCTAGACATTTCTCTGCAGTTAAAACGAGAAAATTATTCTTTGATTACTATATTATTATAGTTTCTTCAAACATGAAAAATCTCTCTATATAAAGAACACAGTATACACAATATATGTAGGATTCAAGTAGATTCAACTTTGTTTGTATCCGTTAAACTTGAATATGCTGTCATCACTCCACTTCTCCTCCACTTTATAGATCACTGCTGTCTTCTCTCAGAAATGGTTTGAATCAAACTACAGTCTGTGATGGAAAGAGTGAAATGTTCTTCCTCTTCAGTTGGTTTGTATTATAGAGCAATATGAGTCTGTTTCAGAGTTATTTTCTCATGAAATGTAACTTTAAAGCCAGTCATACATCAGTGGTACTCAAATGTCTGTGTGTTGTATCATTTTGAATGATTTGACCTGAGGACATGAATCATGTGAGACAGTGCAGGGTCTGTCAGCCCAGTGAGGATGAGAAAAGACAGAGTTTTTGCTCCAAAATCCCAGAAAATGTTTCTTACTGCAGGATCAGTTGTTCGTCCATCTTTAATCACAGTCTCACAAGCACCAGAAAACACAGCAGCTCCTTCAGGCTTCCTGCTGTTCATCTTGAGATCTACTTTCTGTCTGCTGAGATGAACTGACACAGACAGATGGAGCTGCAGTCACTGCTGATGGTAAACACCTTATAGTCCAACTTTACTGTTCCAAATGTGCTGAATCAAGTTGACACATGACTTTTGTTTAGAAAAGTTTCAACTATCACAGCATGCAGTGGACATGACCAGCAGGAGTGTTCAGCTTCAGTTCAGTCCAGGGTTCGAGTGTCAGTCAGTTCAGATCAATGAGAACACCAGATCTGAGAGTCTCCTTTTAGTAACAGAGGAGAGAGAATCTTGACACTGACTGCCCTCTAGTGATTTTATAAAGGAAAGTGCAACATTATTTTTCACTCCCATATTATGACTCTCTTTAGTTTTGACATTATTTTCACATTTTAATGTTTCTTTTAAATAGTCAACTTTTAAAAACGTATCTAGTTCAGGGTGGACTGAAGTTTGCCAATTAGCTGAGTGGAATGTGCTGTTTTGCTCCAGTGTTAAATGCAGAAAATCTGCCAAATGGTTGTGGTTATTAAATACAGCAATGTCTCAAATAAACAGGTGAATGTTCACTAATATTCTGCTTTCATTACTTTCAACATATCGCTTATCATTGAGAGCAGAAAATTGACAAAAGATGGTGGTGATGATGATGGTGATGCACATTGTATCATAATATTTTTTTACAATTGCTATTACATCCCTGTCAATCTTCTGCAAATATGTCCAGACATCCAGCTCCCCTTGTGTCCAAGAGGGACGTCTAATCATGTGGCTGGGGTTTTTTTTTTTGTCTATTTTTAAGGCTGTAAAATCTGTTCAGTCAGAATTTCAGTCAGATTCAGATCTCTCACTGTGTCTCTCTGGCACAGTAATACACTGTCCTCGGTCTTCAGACTGTTCATCTGTAGATAGACTTTACTGCTGGAGACATCTCTGGAGATGGTGAATCTACCCTGGACTGACTGGGAGTAATAGATACGAGAACTGCCTGTGTCTATATAAGCGATCCACTCCAGTCCTTTTCCAGGAGCCTGTCTGACCCAGGCCATCCAGTGGCTGCTGAATGTGAATCCAGAGGCTGTACAGGTCAATCTGTGAGATTCTCCAGGCCTTTTAACTACTTTGTCAGAGTCTGACCATCAACACCTGTCAAGAGGATAAAAACATCACGTGAAATTAGCTGGTGACAAAAATAAAATAAAAATAAAATAAAGATCACTGAAGATCTTCACCTGCCCAGCAGAGAGTTAAAAGCAGCAGTCCTGTCCTATAGTCCATCATGTTAAACTGTGTGTCCACTGTTCTCTGTCATTCTCTCTGCAGTCAAATAAGTAGAGGTGGAAGACATCTGATTTTTGCATTGACTCCTCCTCACAGGGAGGAGAGACCTGGGTTGGACTTGGCTTTCAGTTTATCATTTGATGAAACTGGAGATTCAATGATCGGGAGTCATTCCTCAGTCAGTTAATTCAAATGTTGTCTGACATGCTGTAAGCATATTGGACAGCAGATGAGCTAAATAATCTACAGTATTCCTCTGATCACCAATATTCACTGGCATTTTTGAAAATCGCTTTATTGTCATCTCATCATGTTACACCATCCATCAATGTTTTGAATGTATATTTGATTGTGGACATTTCACCTTTCTAATGATCTTCTGATGCAGCCAAGTTCACTCTGTGATCAAATGTTTTTCAGCTAGTTTTTCTTTTCAAACTGATTTCATATAATTTATGAGTTTAAAATATTTAGATATCTAATATTGAGATATATCAAAGTGCTTTTGCAGGTGAGAAAACCCAGATGTCATTAAGATCACATTGCTGTTTGTTGTCTGTGCAGGTTTTTGTGCAGCTGCTCCACTGTCTTCAGTCCAAGTAGATGTGTTTATTCACTCAGTCCACTAATCAGCTACCAGCACGGCTGGCTGCACGGGTCTAACCGAGCTAACTAGGTAACAGCAGCTAACAGTTCCAATTAGCAGCAGTTAGCAATAATAATAATAATAATAATGAATTACATTTGTATAACGTCAGCGTTTTGTCTTTATACCCAAAGTGCTTCACAGTGAAGGGGGGAAACTCCTGGTCCATCACAGAGAAAGTGACTGTGAGAGTTAATTGTTCTGTGTGTGTCTGTGATGGACTTCAGGGTGTTTTCCTGTCCTGAGCAGGAATGCTGGGACAGGTTTCAGACTTGACTTTGTAATGTTTTCTTTTTTTTTCATTTTACTAGCAAGTTCCATAAATCTGTTGGAAAAATAAAACAGTATCTTGTAATCTTCTCACATATGAGTGTTTTGTGTTTCTAATCACATGTCGTTTCCATTTACTGCATCAAGACCAAGTGACGGATCACTTAATCCTCACAAAGCCTTTGCTGCTAGATGGTAGTCTTCACTCACTTTTCTGACTTCTATTAAACAGCTGGCATGTAAACCAAAATGTCCCTCAAGCACATCAACAAGCTGACTTTATTAAACATCTTATGAAGTGAAATTGTTCATCTGGTAGCTTGATATTATTCTCAAGAAGGACACGAAGTCATTGTAATATTTTTAAATAAATCGTAGAAAAGGTTTCAGTTGTAGTCATCTGGATACATCATGGAAACAAAAGAAGGTCAGTTTCAGGTGAAACTAGGCAGGGTAAACAGCAGAAACTCAGGAAGCCTCCTCCCTGAGGGCAGGGCCTAAGCAACACAGAGTAGCTTAAATTTCTGAGTTCTCAGACCATTTTCACAATTGAGAATTACTTCAGGATGGGAGCCGAAACGTCTTGATTCTGAAAACAGTGTCCAAATGACTACGACTGAAATCTTTTCTACGATGGAACATTCCTGGACGAATGAGGGACTACACCGTCTTATTTTTAAATAACGTATTATTTTATAACATAATATACTAATTTAATTATAATAAACAAATAACTATAATGATTGAAATAAATAAATACATGTATTGAATTAGTTTAGAAGAAGTAGGTCATCTATCAGCCCCTAGTAGTTCAAGCTGTGCAAAGCTCATTTCACATGTACATTAAAAGTAACCTAGATAAAAATATATCAGATGGAGCTTTCAAAATAGCTATGGTTAAAATGGCTAATTTAAGCGGCAAAAGAGGGTAAAATATATACTAATGGAATATATGGTGAGTGAACAAATAATTAATAAAGATAAAAATAAAGATGATACAGTAAATGTGCTTAAACGCCACATTTCTGCAAATTTATGAAATTCAGTTTCTCTAAATCTTTCATTGTGTTGTTACTGCCCTTAAATGCAACTACTTTTTAAAAAATATATACTGTATATATATTGCTCTGCTGTGTCTTCATTCAGTTTGCTAAAGTGCGCCCACAATTTAGAGCTTTTGATCCTGTCTTTATCCTCTGTTTGAAGTAACCGCCTGACATGTGCAACTAATCAGGGACCAGCAAGAAACACAGGGGGAGAGATGATACAGTTGGCAGCCTGAAAGTGCTCATCAGCTATGTTAGAATGAATTAAAGTGAATCATGTTCAAATACTGATAGCGGTATTTGATAGCAGTATAGCAGCAACAGTTGTCAGTTCTCCTCCTTAATCTGCTGAGGATGCTATAAATGCACCTGGTGAGGATGATGAGGAGTTGTAATATTTTAACCTTCATGTTCTCGACTCTGCGGCCTCTTATAATAAATAATAATAAAACTTTATTTATAGAGCACTTATCAAAACAAAGTACAAAGTGCTTCACAACAAGAAAAATAAAATAACACAGTAAATGACGAAATATAAAGAAATAAAACACATAAAAATACAGAAAAGCAATAAAATAAACAGTAAAATAAACAGCCAGTTCACGTAAAATCAGGATATGCTTTCAGATAAAAATGTGTTTTGAGACGAGATTTAAACGAAGACACTGACTCAGACAACCTAATTTCTTCGGGCAAGTTGTTCCAGAGCCTCGGGGCCCTGATAGCAAAAGCTCTGTCCCCCTTAGTTTTCATCCTGGACTCAGGAACAGACAGGAGACCCCTGCCCGAAGATCTCAAACTACGTGAAGGTTCATAAGGGATTACAAGGTCTAAAATATAATCTGGGGCCAGGCCATGAAGAGCCTTAAAAGTAATCAACAAGATCTTAAAATCAATCCTAAAACCAACAGGGAGCCAGTGTAAAGAGGCTAAAACAGGTGTTATGTGGTCATACTTCTTGGTCCTGGTTAACAGCCTAGCAGCTGAGTTTTGTACAGTCTGCAGTCGTGTCAGAGCTTTTGATTAAGACAAGTGAACAGGCTGTTACAATAATCAAGGCGTGAGGAGATAAAAAAGCATGCACAACAGTTTCTGCATCACTAAGATTTAAAATAGATCGTATTTTTGCAATGTTTCTGAGGTGATAGAAACATGATTGGACAAGCTTAGTGATATGTTGCTCAAAACATAAATTGCTATCAAACAGGACACCAAGATTTCGTGCAACAGGCTTGATATGTTGTGACAGGTTACCAGTGGAAGGCAGTATTTGTTTAGTGATGTGTTGGGGCCCAATAACAAGGATTTCAGTTTTATTTGAGTTGAGCTGAAGAAAATTTATCGACATCCAATTTTTTATGTCAGACAGGCAGTCCTGCAGAGAACTCAGCATACTCAGTGGGCTTGACAGGGAGGTACAACTGTGTGTCATCCGCATAACAATGAAAAGAAATACCATGTCTGCGGATTACATCACCCAAGGGAAGCATGTATAAGGAGAACAATATTGGTCCCAGAATTGAACCTTGAGGCACACCATACTTGATATGGGAAAAGGATGACTTGAAGTTATTAATGCTAACACAGAATTTCCTATTGGACAGATAAGATGCGAACCAGTCTAGTGCAGTTCCAGATATGCCCACCCAGTGCCTCAGTCTCACTAAAAGAATGCCATGATCAATTGTATCAAAGGCAGCACTTATGTCCAACAGCACAAGAATTGAACACATGCCTGCGTCTGCATTCATTAAAAGGTCATTAGTGACTTTGAGAAGGGCTGTCTCAGTGCTGTGGTGTTGACGAAAGTCAGATTGGAACTTTTCAAAGGTATTATTGTTTTCCACAGCAGCAAGGAGCTGCTTAGATACAAGTTTTTCGAGAATCTTCGAAATAAAAGGCAATTTGGATATTGGGCGGTAGTTATCCAGGAGGGTGGGATCAAGCCCAGGTTTTTAAGACTGGCTGGACACAAGCTGTTTTAAAGAAATCAGGGACGCAGCCAGTAGACAGCGAGCTGTTAAAAATAATTTGTAAAAGGGGCAATACAATCCATAACTTCCAATAGAAACCTAGTTGGGATTTTGTCCAGAGGGCTGGAGGATACTCTCATAAGAGACATGATGTCTGCGAGTTTGGGCAGAGTAACAGCAGAAAAATTGCTCAAAGAATCCCTGAGCGGGTGATCCACATCTAAAAAGGCAGGATTGGGGGTGATATCAGATCTTATTAACTCCACCTTACCAGCAAAGTGCAAAAGAAACTTTTCACAATCAGCATCACACTCAGCAGGGGCACAAGGAGAGGCAGGGTTAACTAACTGATCCACAGTCTTAAACAGGAATCTGGGGTTGTGCTGATGGGCAGAGATAAGTGCAGAGAAATGGCATGTTCTTGCATCCTTCACCATCCTATTATAAAGGCGTAATAACTCTTTCATGGCCACAAAGTGGACCTGGAGACGTGATTTCTTCCATCTGCGTTCTGCTCTTCTGCAATTCTTTTACAGCTTCGAATACTGTCATTTAACCATGGCTGTTTTCTAGTCTTTGAGTTTTGTCTATTTTTAAGAGGAGCTATGAGATCTAAGGTTGAAGAACACTGGTAGTTAAAATAATCAACCAAATCGTTGGTGTTGGAGGAATCGGGAAACACACTGCCCGGAGGATTGAACCGTGTACAGAATTTTGAGGCACTATGCTCATTAAGGACGCGTGTGTACTTAGAGTGGGATAAGACAGAAATAATATCCCAGTCAGTCAAGCAGTGGCAATGAGTGACACTCCTCAGATGGAACAAAAAGGAACTAGTTACAAGGCCAAACTCATCACACAAGATCTCAAAGGCTTCCAGCTCCTTCTGCTGTGTGCTGCCATGATGCTGTAGATACCAAGAATAACACTGATATGAAACTATCCATCTCTATATCCGCCATGAACTTATAGCTCTGCAGCGTACAGCAGAGCAAACAACATAACACACAAATATACTTGTACCTGTATTTGATATCTCTGTTAATTTATCCGGCTTCATCACGGTGTTTCACAGTTGTGAAAAATGCTTACGATGACACTTTTCTGAAGATAGTTTGTGTTGCCTTTGTGTGTGAGGATGTGTGTCTGCTGTATGCATGTGTGCCGCTTCACGCCTGGATACATGCTGATATGCAAATAAACACAGTGAAAGATGAGTCTCTTGCTTCGAGGAAGTTTATTCGTAGCTCTGACGGTTTCTACAAAGTTTCACTGCTACAGGTGTGGTCCCAGAGGTGCAGAGAGAGGGGAAGTGACTCTCTAAAGATGATATGTTTAGAAACTCCAGGAAATTGAAAAACCTTCAGAGCTTAAACTGATAACAGAAGTTTACGGTACGTTGACTTGATGTGGTGTTATTTTAGATGTTGTGAACAAAATCCTCAGAAGCTTTTTATGTTGATCACAAGCATACTATGACTCATATTCAAACTCCCTTTAATGTTTGTGTCTGTACAAATCTCATCTATTGTAAGTATCATATCTACCGAATTAATGATGAAAGCAAATATGATCAACAAAATGACCAAAAATGAAAAGCAAAGATTTCTGTTTCTACTACAGTACAATTTGTTATTTACATATCAATGACAAGTTAATGCTACACTTCACTAACACATTTTAATGAAAAGTAATCAAGAACCTCTGTAATCATAATGTAACAACAATCCAAATGTATTCATATCAACAATTGCAGTTGTATTTTAGATTTTTCTACAGGTTACAGAGAAATCTATTTTCAGTGTTTAGTTAATCATTATATATGACGACCATTTCATTTAGCAGATGTACAGTAGATCATCGATAATGTACATGTTTTAAAAAAGACAAAAAACAAATGAAGACCTGTAGTCGTCTGCGCTGTGCATCCATCTCATCCTCTACCGTCTCTTCACCTGAAAAAAAATGAAACAATTAAAATCAATATATTATATTCACTTGTCAAATACAGAGTGTTAAACAGTGGTGAGGTTTGACTGATCACTTCAATCTGGAGTTTCACCCAGCTGGAGAATTGACACCCAAACGATCTCTGTGTCTTCAGTACAGTAGATAGTTGTGGCCAGCAGGTTTGCTGCAGGCGACTGGTGTTCTATAACAATTATATTAACTGCTGGACCGGATGAGTGGTGAAAAAAAGGTTTATCTTCATACACCCGGACACTGTAACTGCCTGTGATTTGTTACTTGGATGGTATCTGTAATGTGTTTGATTCAATAAAGTGTTGATAAATCAGTTTGTGCAGTGGAGCATCAAAACAAACCAGCACATTTTCTGTGGTTAGAGACGCTCTCCACTCTGCTGCTGCTAAATGTTGATCAGTCTCACCTGTGCTGGTTGGCTGTGCCATATATTGCTGATAATGAATTATATATTTGATTTTTCTTATTTTTTGTCTCTTTTGTCTAACTTTATTAAACTAAATTCATGCAATGTTTTTAAATGCTTTCTAAGAAACAGCTGCGTTAAAAACATCTGTCTGCTATGTTTTCTAGTTTGTCCAACATCAGTATGAACCTAAATAACACCATGAGCTAAACTTCTCGACCACCAATAATCACATTTATAAAAAGAAAAATAAACTAGTTAGTAAATATGTTATTTAAATGTGTCTTACCTGAAGATACTGTGACTTCAGTCCCACGACCCCAGTAGTCGAAAGCATCACAGTGCTGCATCTCCACTCACTGCTTGTACAAAAACCTCACGGTCCAGAAAAATGTGTTAAAAGCTCATTAAGTGTATGAAATACACAGAAATCCTGGTCAGTTTTATATCCTGTCGTCCTGTGAGCACACGTTTTGTGTTGATTCTTAATCAGTTCTTTAAGTAAAGATTTACTGGAAGATGACATTTACATCTCTGCACTAACTGTGACTTTAAACTACTAATTAACTGACTTTTAACTACAAATCTGCTTATTAAAAATGATAAACACAGTAGTTACCTCATATTCCAATGAGAAATATTTTGTCCTGTCCTTTTTTTCCATCACAAGAAAGGGAGAGTGTCAGATTACTGCTCTTAGGTTTTTGTATGGATCTATATCACCGTGCCGACCAGCCCATCACAGTGAAAAACCCTAATACAAAAACCACACACTGTTTCCTGCACTGGAGAGTCAGGGGACCTGTGTTGTCAGCAGGGAGAATAAAACAAAACTTAAATTCCAATCAACAAAACTATATTTAAGGTTTTAAGTTGGTGAATTTGCATTATACTTATTTTATAATCAGTTAATTATTGTTTAATTTATAATCTGTCATTATCTGTCATTAATATACCATGACATGGCTTATGTATATATTTTAATCTGAAGAACTGAAATTAAAAATTACTCATATATACATATATAAATGATTTACTTTTAATATATTGATACAACACCAGCCCACTAAATGGTGGTTACCATCCTTTGTTCAGACCATAATGTTGGAAAAAACTGTAGCATCATAATCTTTAAAAAAGCTATATTGGTTTAAAAAAACTACAAGAACATTCTCATTTTAAAGTAGTTTTAATAGTTTTTAAAAATAAAGAAATACTAAGAAATACTAAGCTTTTAAACTCTCAGCGTGTTGAGGGACTTGAACACATCAAAATGAAAACAAACAATCAATAATATAGCGAATGACATTAAAGGGGCAATAAGATTTGGCCAGAATTTTATTTAATAACATTCACAAAATGAACTAACCTCATCAACAGAATGTGAAGAAGTAACAGTTTTGACGTTATGTCAATGATGTAAGTGTATTGTGTTGCAGAGATATCTACTGAAATTAGCATGCTAACCTGCTAGCCCCGGCCCGTCCTGTGTTGTAATACCACTTGTGCCTCAAGAGGCGATAGTCCGACAGTACAGCTCAGGTAGTTCTAGCTGGGAGATGTGTGCCAGCAGCGAGTTTGCTACGTTACACAAGCTCTCTTAGATTTTTTAGTCTAATAAATAAACAAAATAAACTCACACAATGTCATCAAAGGAAATATTCTCACACCTATTTTCCTTATTAAACAGAAAAATACAACCGTCACCTTCTAAATTCACATTTCTCTTTTTCAACGAACTAAGAGCAGCTTAATCGCCTTGTTAACTCATCATAAAACACACTTCATTCAAACTCTGCAGAAACAAAATTAAACTCAGCAAAAAATCATCTTGGTTAGTCTTTAAACTGTCCCAACAATCCCCAACTCTGGTTTGGTGGAATTAAATCCTTAATCCACCGCGTTAGATGTGAAAAATGTTCTGGCTCTACGCGCTGTCGCTGCCTCTCTGATGCACGACCCCCCTTTCAGTCCTCTTCCATCCTGGTTGAGCCGCTGTAAATCATCTCGTATTGTAATTGTATTCCCTGTCATCAAACTGGCCTCTGTCGGTCCCGGTCTGGCCGTGTTCACTGGGAGTCTGCTGATCCCGGTTCCGTTGCCCGTTCTGGTGCCCATTCTTGACTGAGTCAGCTTATAGGACCGCTATGTTAGCTGCTAACTTTAATTAATGTCATAAAATTGATAAATACAAACTGAAAATATGAAATATGAAAGCAATGATGAATGTTTAAATTTGATTGGAGCTTTGTGTAATATGGTCTTTTTGGCAGCCATCAGCAGATATGAGGGGTCAAGAAAGACTAAGATAATTCTTTGTTATTGTTCTTACAGATAAAGTGCTGCTCAGCCTCATAACAGGAGATGATCAACCTGATGGTGTGTAAACTCCACTCTTTGTTTCAGTTTAGGACAAGCTGTGACAGAAGCATAGTGTGGGGAAATGCATCAGATATTCTGAATTAGGGGGTGTTTTAAAAACAGCTTGTATAAAGTGGTTTTACAACACTTTCTATCAGTGACTGTCAAAGTCACATCTGCAGTGGTTTGTGAACAGCTCTGTGGCTTCCTGTGTCACTGTGGCTTTCGAGCACAATAATAAACAGCAGAGTCTTCAGTCGTCAGGCTGTTCACCTGCAGATACACCTGGTCCATGTTGTTGTCTCTGGAAATGGTGAAGCGATTCTGGACTGACGTGGAATAAGCTTTAGTGCTTCCACTGGGAGCAGAAATGTGGGCAACCCACTCCAGTCCTTTTCCTTCAGCTTGTCTGATCCAGCTGATAGCAGCATCATCATCTGATATTCCTGCATAAGTACAGGTCAGTTTGTGGGATTCTCCATGCCGCTTCACCACTGCTTCAGACTCGGCCAGAGTCTGACTGCAAACACCTGGGGAGAAAAGCAGTCTGATCAGAGCAGAGCCAATCAGAAACCTTGACATAGAAAAAGAAGCAGAAGTGTGTGTTCACCAGAAATGGATGACAGCATGAGAAACATTAAACATGTAGCTAAAGTCATTCTGAAAATGTGTTGCATGTCTGGTCAGTGGTTTGGTCTCTCTTCCTCAGTTTGCAGTGAGATAAATAAAGATGGAGGAGATCAAGATTTGCATTGACTCCACCTCACAGTGCTGAAAAATAAGAAGAGTAAAATTGATATTTATCAACTGAAGGGATTTGATTGATTTACTCAGAAGGTATTTTTGTTTATTATTTTAAGATATTAATTACAGGAGTGTTCTGCCGAATATTTGCTTATTATATGTGTTTTTTAATTGCAGTTTCAGGGCTGGTTGGACGAGACACACAAAATAAACTGAGAACTGAGTGGATCCAGCATTTGGTGCCTGATTCCGAGCACACAGCTTGTAACAGCAACATATGATCCATTTCTTACATGAATTAATGGCACACAGCTAAACTGGAGTATTGTGATGAATCTTTCAGCCATTTTATGGCCAGAAGTGAGGAGTTCAGGAGTATCAGGATTCAGTCAATCTTCCAAACCGCTTGTCTTTTTCATGGTCACAGGGTGGAGCTTTTCTCAGCGCTCACTGAACAAGACAGGTCGAAACACATGTACAGACAAACACATGAGCACACATGAGCACTTGAAAAAGTTAGATTAGCCATTTTACCTAAATTGCATTTGTGTTGACAGGGTGAGGAAACCATCACAGACACTCTGAGGATGGAGGAAAATATTAATTGTAAGTGTGTTAGTGGTTTCCTCACTGCCATTACATCCAGGTATGTTCCATGTAATGTTCCATTACTGGGATCAGTATTAAAAATGCAGTTAGTCCTTGTCTGCCCTCTAGAGTTTTAAAGAGGGGACTGCAACTCATTTCCATTTCAACACAATGTAACTCAGTGGTGAATCCTTAAAGATCCTCCACTAAAAATGTGTTTTTCTTATGTTTAAGTTCCCTAAAATGTCAGACCTTGACTTTACTGACTTGTTTCCATGCAAAGTTTGTCACTAGAGAGGTGTTTCCACATTCCTCTACTGAAGGGGGGGATGTGTGTACACTTCCCTAAAATCTGGGATTCAAACAAGCTAGATTTGGGACGTCACAAATTCGAAAGACAACAGCAATGCCACGGGCAAAGAAACCTGAAACCTCCAGCGCAGAGCGGACTTGTGAGTACAGAGAGCGAGAGTTTGCACTAAGTTAGTGAAGTGAAAGTTTTGACAGCAAACAAGGTCGAGTGTGCAGTTTTTGGATGTAAACAGGACCTGAGCTTCCTTCCACTATCTACTAGGTAATAAGAAGAGTAGATGTGCTTCCAGCCCCTTTTAAGTGGAAAGCCCGTATTAAACAAAATATTAATCATAGCAGAGTATGTTACATACTTTAAAACATGTCTGGAGGGGAACTTGAAAATATAGAAAGATGGTTGTGTTCTGTCAACCTGTCCAGGACGTGTCTCATTTGTGTATATTTCCTCTTTTACAAACAGGTTCTGTCAGAGTCTGACCATCAACGCCTGTCAAGACAAAAAAGAAAATATTCACTAGCTATACTTGAGCAAAAGACAGATTCAACTAAAGATCTTTTGATATTTTTTCACCTGTCCAGCAGTAAGTTAAAAGCAGCAGTCCTGTCCTATAGCCTACCTGTAATGATTCCATCTCAGAAATGAAATCATTGTGCTACAGAGTGCCTGTAGGACACAGTTCACATTGGGAAATGTGTCACTGTGGCACTTACGTCCAGTACTCCGTCAAGTGATGCAAGTCCACTGCGGTTAAACTGGCTGTTGCCACATTTGTCACTAACTGTAGTGGATAGGAGAGACCTGGATTGGACTTGGCTTTCAGTTTATCATTTGATGAAATTGGAGAATCAATGATCAGGAGTCATTCCTCCAAGTCAGTTAATTCAAAGTTTGTCTGCCATGCTTTAAACACCATAAACACATATCCAACTTTGCTTTTAATAAAAATTCATGATGTTCATTTTAGTTCAGAAATCTGACACATTTACAAATAAGGTTTATTCAAATTAGTTCAAATATGTATGTATGTTGGTATCATGGTTTCTCATTACTCCCTGTAAGCATATTGAGCAGCAGATGAGCTAAATAATATACAGCATTCCTCTGATCACAAATATCCACTGGAATTTTTGAAATTGCTTCATTGTCATCTCATCATGTTACTTTAAACACCATAAACACATATCCAGCTTTTTCTGGTTGTCTTATTATAAATGCAGCTGTTGCTGTGAGTCATGATAAACTGTCCCAACACACTGACAAATAAAAAAAAAAAATGATGAAGTGTGTTTCATAGTTAATTGGCCATCATTCAATGGGAAATGTGTTTTCAAAGTCCTGACATGCTTCAGTGCTTCTCACACAGAGATGTGTGTTGTTCAGTTTTTGTACAGCTTTGTAGTCTGGTGTGTCACTGTGGCTCTCGTGCACAATAATAAACTGCAGAGTCTTCTGGTTTTAGACTCTTCACCTCTAAATACACAAGATTTTTGGACGTGTCTTTGCTGATGGAAAACTGGCCTTGGAGACTTTGGGCAAATATTGTGCCAGTTCCGCCATCAATGCGTCCGATCCATTCCAGTCCTTTCCCTGGTTTCTGACGAATCCAGTGCAGCCAAGCCAGAGCAAGTCCTTCCACTTTACAGGACAGAGTGACTGGTTCTCCAGGTCTGCTGACCACTGGCTCTGAGGAGGTGAGGGACTGGCCCTGAGCAGCTGAAAGAGACACACAGTTTAGATGACGGGGAGCCAGCAGACATCCAAAGCTCCTTTCCTCCTCCTCCTCCTCTGGACACCGAGTGAAGCACTCACCTGAAAAGAGAGCCAAGAGGAGGACACTTTGTACAACTGTCATGGTGGGAGCGTGGCTGAGTCTGCAACTGCAAAGACTGTTATGAAGGATATATATTGTGCAGGCAGAATGGGTGGGGATTGTGCATCAGTGTGTGAATTTGCATTTTCCCAGTCGGAGATTTTGGAGATACAGTGTTGATACATCAAAACTAAATCTGTCAGAAAAGGAGGAGTGCTGGACTCTGAGAGAGAGAGAGTGAGTTAAAAACAGACTGAGACACCAACAAAAAGATGTTGTTCAGTCTTTGTCCTTTTCTGAGTGTGTTTGGACAGTTTTTCACATGTGAGAGAGAGTAAGAATGTGTGGTGTGTAGCTAAAAAGAACATTTATACAGTACGAGCTGCTCTGTCAGTCTCATACACTTTCATTTGAAAGCTGAAAGTTTATCTTGAAATCTATTAGAGATGGTGAGATGGTGAACTCCAACTAAATGAACACATGGAGCTGCAGTCACTGCTGATCCAGCACTTAAAATGTTCTGTTAGTGTTGTGGTGCAGCGAGCTCACAAAGGGTGTGAGTATAAAACTCTGGTTCAGTCCAGGGTTCGAGTGTCAGTCAGTTCAGATCAATGAGAAAAGCAGATATGAGAGTCTCCTTATAGTGACAGAGGAGAGAGAAACTTGACACTGACTGCCCTCTAGTGTTTGTATAAAAGAAACTGCAACATTAGTTTTCACTCCCATTTTATTCATACCTGGACAATGATTTCAGCAGATTGTTGTGCTGTCATTGGCTGTTTTGCGAGGAAGTGATCATTACAGTAAGACATGTTTTTTTTTCTTCTGTATTTAACAGTTATTGTTGTTGGTTAATGATAATCTTTGTCAGGGCCAGTTTTTATGATTTTATTTAAAACAATGAAAATTAAAAGAAAAATATAGTTCTTTCTCAGGATCTACCATCCAGAGGCTGTACAGGTCAATCTGTGAGATTCCCCAGGCCTTTTAACCACTGGTTCAGATTCTGTCACAGTCTGACCATCAACACCTGTCAAGATTATAAAAAACATTACATGAACTTAGTTGGAACACAATTAAGAACTATGTCAAATCAAGAAATGGATCTCGTGTTTGGTGAATGTACAGGAGGATTTCAGGATTTCATTTGTGTAAAATATCAACATAAACTTCAAATCACCAATCAAAGCATTTTTCTTTTAAGTCAACAGGCACACTGGTTCCACAGGGCCGGACTGGGATAATGATTCAGAACAGACCTCGTATACTGTAACTGTTTTGTTGAAATATTTTTGTCTGTTTACTGTTTATTCCAGTAACATATCTTTTAGTTTCATTACACACAAAAACTGCTTCAAAAATATTCAACATTTTTTAAACAAGTGTCTTCAGTTTCAGAGTTAGTCGATTACATGTCCATAATTAAAGCTGAAGGAATAAATACTCATATATATAATTTTTGAGTGTTTTTTGCAGCTGGCATTTCCTCAGAGCTCTGACTGGACTTCTGTTGATCATCATGTAGCTCTGAGTTACTGGATGTACCTCCACCTGACAGAAAAAAGTATACAAGTCTTTATTTATTTCAGTGCATATCCATCTCCTGCTTTTTTATGTAGCATGATTAAGTTTTGATGCCACTTATTAGTTTTTTAAAATATATAATCAACTCGGGAAGGGTGATATTATGACGTGCTGAGGGCGGCTTTGTCATTTTGCAGCATTTAGCTGCACTTTCCTCCACTTTTGTCCGTTAAATGCTCTCCCTCTCAGCTCCACCTTTTGTCTTGCTCTCATTCTGTCTTTCACCTGAGCTGTCCATTTTCTCTCCACACTGCCCGACCAAGCGCACTCCACGCACTGACTGAACTCTGTTTTGATGTGTTAACTATCACTACTTCCAGTGTAAATGACAAGCAGGGGTCTTAAACTCAAGTTCAGTTCATGTTTTGAGTGTCAGTCAGTTAAGATGAATACATTACATACATACAAGATGAGAAAAACAACCAAATAATCCAGTCTGATCATTGTAAACGCCAGTTGTGTCTGTCCAGTCTGCAGTGTGTATGTCAGTGATTTAGAAAAACACTTGCTTCATATTATTATTTTGGAAATATGTTTTTTAAATGATGTTCGTCAACTTATTCTGCTAACTTATTTTAACCATGTTTAGTTTCAGACAGTCATTCAGTTCAGCAGCCTTTTGTTGACCATTGCTATAATGGGCGTATCATGTATTTATGTCCATTTTTAAATCATCAGCTCACAGCTGGTGCACATTGACGGAGACATTATTAATCATCACATTGCTGTTGAAGAGCAGCGCTTAGTAACAATCCAAATCACCTTTCAGTGGAAAACCACAACATTAGCTGGTGCTTTCATAGTATCCATATTGGCCTTCTACGCATTCCTCAGAGCTGATGAATTCACTACATCCTCTCAGTAATTCGACCCTAATAGAGATATTTTCTTTTATGATTTGGCCTTTCATTCTTGTCACTACAGTCTATGTTTGCTCTGTAATTGTGGCTCACACTGATTCCCCCTTTTGCCCCTTCAAATCCATGATAAAATACCTACGAATTAGACCTATCACTAGCTCTCTCTCTCGCTCTCCGCTATCTCTCACCCCAGCAAATATTAATCCTAATCCTGCAGGCAAAAATGAAATGAATGAATGAAATATTTCACCTCCAGAGATGTCCATGTCAGCTCTTTGGTTTTGTCTCACTTCGACACTTAGCATCTTTTTTTGTGTTGATGGTGGCATGTTTACATTTACGCAACAAACTGGTCCTTTTAGTGTGTGTGTAGGTCATTCACTGACTCTCAGGTTGTGGCATGTAGATACATATTGGGCAGATCATTTTTAATTATGAGAGGTCATTTATTGAATTTGAAATCTGAGATTACAGAGTTGCATTTGTTAAAGTAAATGTTCCTTATTTCATTGAATGCTGTACATTGTAGAGGAAGTGCATCTTTGTCTCAGCCTCATCTTCCCCTGTCTCTCAGTGACAAAAAATGTCCTCCACCATTCAGTGAATTCCATAAACATTCATCGACATTATCAGCTCATCAGAAAGTAATGTCTTCATTAATGTTCACATGTGTGGTTGAGTCACATGGTTGCTGGGTATTTGTGCAGGTCTGTTGGTGGTTTGTATCACTGTGGGCTGACGTACACATTAATACACAGCTGTGTCCTCAGGCTGCAGATTCTGTCCTGTTAATGTCACCGAGCTAGTTGAAGCGTGTGTGTGGTAAAGGAACTTGTTCTTCAGAGCATTATTTTGGTAAAAGTCTCCTCCACCCCACCGATTTAAAATCCAATCCATGGGTTTTCCTTCACGCTGTCTGATCCAACCTGTTGCATAGCTGTTATCAGTCAGAGAATAACCAGAGACCTGACAGGTGACGGTCAAAGACTGTCCAGGCTGCACAACCATTGAGTCTGGCTGGATGAGATCAATACTGTTCACACCTGTGGAAACAGAAATCAACATTATCTCCATCATTCATCTGACTATTCAGTGTTTCTAATGTGTTTATTAGTGTGAATCCACTGAAAGCTCCTCACAGGATCCAGCTGCCAGCAGCAGTATCAGAGCTACAGAGAACATGGTTGATGTTGAAGCTGAACTGATGTGAGCTCTTCTGTCCTCTCACTGACACACACACAAACACACTTGACTTCCTTATATGTGACCTTTATTTGCATATTGTTGAATAATTTTTATTTATATCAGCTGAAGGTGTAAACAGTGTGTCTCCTCGAGTGACCAGACTGGAGAAACCGTTTATTTAAAGAACATATTTTTATGAAAGAGATTATATGGACTTAAATGTCACCATCTACATGGTAAATTTAGCAAACTGGTAGAGCTGCTGTGATTTGATTTACAGTAAGATTATATTTAAAATCTCAAAGTTGGTGTAAGTAAATGTAGAGAAACTGAATATTGTTGTTGATACAGAGCTTTTTAAAGCAAAGTTTTCACTGTAGTTGAATTAATGTTGTAATCACAGTACGGTTGTCTTCTTATAAATGCAGGCGTTGCTGTGAGTCATGATAAACTGTCCCAACACACTGACAAATACATTTTTATTGATGAAGTGTGTTTCATTGTTAGTTGGCCATCATTCAATACAGAGATCAGTGTTGGAAGCAAGGCGTTGTTGTTATTGCAGTATCACTTATTCATTCAGCTTTCATCACAATGTCTCAATCTTCAGTCTTCCAGCTGTTTGTCTTGAAATCTATTAGAGATGGTGAGATGGTGAACTCCAACTAAATGAACACATGGAGCTGCAGTCACTGCTGATCCAGCACTTAAAATGTTCTGTTAGTGTTGTGGTGCAGCGAGCTCACAAAGGGTGTGAGTATAAAAAGCAGATATGAGAGTCTCCTTATAGTGACAGAGGAGAGAGAAACTTGACACTGACTGCCATCTAGTGTTTTTATAAAAGAAACTGCAACATTAGTTTTCACTCCCATATTGTGACCAACTTTAGATGCCAAATAATATTTACATGGATGTGGCTGAAATGTGAACATGTAGTATTTCTTTTTTTCATAACTGGACAATGATTTCAGCAGATTGTTTTGCCGTCATTGGCTGTTGTGAGGAATTGATCATTACAGTAAGAAATATTTTAATGTATTTAATGGTTATTATTGTTTGTTAATGATAATCTTTGTCAGGGCCAGTTTTTATGATTTTGAACCATAATAAATACAATTAAAAGTATTTCTCAGGATCTATCAGTCCCGTAAGAAGGAGTCCTGTAGGATTTTGTACAGCTGCTCAACCAACTCCAGTCACTGTGGCTCTCGAGCACAATAATAAACAGCAGAATCTTCAGTCTTCAGACTGTTCATCTGCAGATACAGCTGCTGTCTGCTGTTGTCTCTGGAGATGGTAAACCGGCCTTGAACTGACTGAGAGTAGTAGATGCTGCTACTGGCACTATTAAGCCTGGCAACCCACTCCAGTCCTTTTCCAGGAGCCTGTCTGATCCAGGCCATCCAGTAGCTGCTGAATGTGAATCCAGAGGCTGTACAGGTCAATCTGTGAGATTCTCCAGGCCTTTTAACCACTGGTTCAGATTCTGTCAGAGTCTGACCATCAACACCTGGCAAGAGAAAAAGAAAACGTGAAATATGTCAGTTACACAATTGGAAACTGTAAACTCAAGTTTAGTGAAGATCTTCACCTGCCCAGCAGAGCACTGGTTCAGATTCTGTCAGAGTCTGACCATCAACACCTGTCAAGAGGATAAAAAAAACATCAAGTGAAATAAGCTGGTGACAAAAATAAAAGCTATGTAAAATTAAGATCAGTGAAGATCTTCACCTGCCCAGCAGAGAGTTAAAAGCAGCAGTCCTGTCCTATAGTCCATCATGTTAAACTGTGTCCACTGTTCTCTGTCGTCCTCTCTGCAGTCAGATAAGTAGAGGTGGAAGACATCTGAGTTTTGCATTGACTCCTCCTCACAGGGAGGAGAGACCTGGACTGGACTCGGATGTCACTTGTCTGTCTGTATGTGAATGTTTACTGACTAAGAAGCATCTGTCCAATTCTGAAAAATTTAAAATGTTTCTGACGCATTTCCAATTGAGTAACTTGTTCATCAGCATTAACACAGCAGCCAAATAACTACACACAGTCACACACCAGGCAGAAGCGGCAGGGTCCACTCCTTTCCAGGTTGTGGACATAGCAGCATAAGGTCTCTGCCCATGTGATCAATAAACTATTCTGGGCTACACTGAAAGAAAGAGAATGTATCTAATAATGATTGCATATCAGCACTGACATTATTTCACTGTAGTCCACTTATTTATTCAGTTAGGTTTCAGGGAAAGCATGAAAAATGTTCAGTCTGTGTTTCACCCCTGATGCTCTGATGCCAGGTGTCGCGTGGACACGATTCACTTTGGGAAATATGTCACTGGGACATTTACGTCCAGTACTTCATCAAGTCCACTGCGGTTAAAACTGGCTGTTTTCAGCAGCCATGGTTGTCATTTACTGTAGTGGATGACGTGGGAATAGCGCGGGTCAGGGCGTAGCTCTTAGCTGCTGCCATTCAGAAAATGTATTAACACCATGAGGTAAACAAGACCAAACTTTTTTTTTTCAGCAGTCATAAATCCAGAGAAATGTTAACAAGATAGAGTCTACAGCCATGCAGGTGGCTCTCCTACTACAGTCACAGTGGTGCTTTGAATTAAATGCTAACATCAGGATGCTAACATGCTCACAATAGCAATGCTAACTTTTTTAGATTAGATTCAACTTTATTGTCATTACACAGGTACAAGTACAAGGCAACGAAATGTAGTTTAGGTCTAACCAGAAGTGCAATAAGCAAGTGCAGGATATAAAGTGTGCATAAATGCAGGATAGAGCAGTATTATGAATACATGCTGATATTTAGGCTAGCTTGTATAATGTTTACCATGCTCATCATCTTTGTTTAACATGTTTAGCATGCTGACATTTACTAACTGGCAATAAACACATTGTTGCCTGCAGATGAGGCTGATGGGAATGTTATTAGTTGTGCAGGTATTTGGTCATAAACCAAAGTAGACAAGTTGAAATTTTGACCTGATGATGGTGCTTCATCAAAAGATAAGGGATCACCAAAGTCAGTAGCAGTCATTCTCTGGGGACCATGAAAGTCTGTACCAAGGTTTGTGCCAATCCATCCAGATGTTGCGATATTTCACTGGATGTGTAAAAACTTTGACCAGCTGGTGGCGCTTGAGGAAAAGTCAGGGGATCATCAAAATCATGTCAATCCATCCATTAGTTTTTGAGATATTTCAGTCTGGACCAAAATGGTGGCCCAACAGGCCGACATTGCCACCTCTAAAACCGTGCCGCTAGCATGGCTAACAGTAGTTATTGACTGGTGTTCATTCATTCATTTGTTACCCTATTTGTATTAGACACCCTGTGATTGGGTGGGCCTTAGTGGGTGGGCACAGGCCCACATTCTGGATTGATATTAAAATTAAACAATCACATTTCACCCCCAAGAGGGAGGATCATTTTATCAATAAAATGAAGGCCTGAAGAAGCCAACAAGAACAGCAGCTGTTACAATTCCTGTTGCAAACACTGTTTTTGTGACTGAACTTGGATGAACATTTTAAACTGGTGAAGAATGGAAGACATTTGGCCGACAGTAGGAGATTGGAGATTTAGTTTTTTTAAGATTTAGGTGATGGATGAAGTTTTTGAGATCATTATTAAAAAGGCAAGATGGTGAGTCTACTTTTTTCCCCTTGTGTCTAAGTAATTGGCATGTTAGAAAATAAGTCTTTAGACTTTAGAAATAATAAACTCCCAGCAATTATACTTGTCATTCTAAAATGAGCTCTGCAGTTGTTGATCACTACACCAGACAGTCACAAATTACATGAGCATTGCTGATGGTGTTTGTAATGAAGGAAAAGTTTGCGTAGACCTCCCTCTACGGGTTTGAACAGGGAACATGAAACACAGATGTATTTTAAAAGAGTATTATTTCTGAGAGCAGGGGAAAGTGTAAAATACTAAATGCCTGGAAACGTCACGTCAAAAGTCATTTTGTCGTAGATTATTTGGATGGGACAGACAAGAATATTTTCTCACCACATGTTTAACTCTAAAATTAAATTCATGATTGGTTGGGGATACAAGTTTTTAAATGATAAACCTGACATTTGCTGGAGAAGGTAACTTTAACTGACAGACACGCTATTCACTTCCTTATGATGCAACACACAAGGAGGCCAATTTACATGCTGAGCTTTAAAAAGCAAGTTATGAGCTAAATTCATTCCCTCACTTTAAAGCTTATATATACATCCAGTACAAACAATGATGTATCAGTGAATGTCAGAGTATTTCAGTTGCTTTTAAATTATATTAAGAACCATTTATAAAATCTAAAGACTGTTTCCCTCTTTACTGTAACAGTGAGCTGGTGTTGAAACCATTAGTGGTCTGAGGGCTCCTCCTCTGGTGGCTTCATGTTACAAGTGTTCAGGCACTGAGGGGTTTTTGTTCAGGTCTACTGATGGTTTGTGTTATTGTGGCTCTCTGGCACAGTAATACACAGCAGTGTCTTCAGGCTGCACATTCTGTCCGTTTAGAGTCACTGTGTTGCTGGAAGAGTCTAAGTCGATACTGAACTTGTTCTTTAGTGAATCTTTGTAGTTTGTGCTGGAACCAACTCTCCTTCCAATCCACTCCAGTCCTTTCCCTGCAGGCTGTCTGATCCAAGCTGTCCAGTAGCCACTAAGAGAATAAGAGACCTGACAGGTGATGGTCAGACGTTGACCTGGCTGCACAGTCACAGAGGCTGGCTGTGTCAGCTGTTCACACTTCACATCTGTTAAAAAAAGAAAATGTTTAGTAACACATGATCAAGTTAAACTGCAAAAGAAGAACTGCTGACTTTGACAAATCCAGAGAGACTCACATCCAGCTGCCAACAGCAGCAGCAGAGCTACAGAAAACATGGTTGATGTTGAAACTGATGTGCTGTGAACTCCACTGACAGCCTGATGGGAAGTTTTTATAGCTGAGTAACAAGGAAGGTCACTGAGTTTGCATAGAATCAAACACATGAAGCATCAATGTTGGTCTAACTGGAGCCAATAGAAGAGTCTGTTGACTGTTATTATATCTGCAGAGTGAAAACATGCCTGGAAATCACCTCTGCTTTATATATGATATTTTAATTTCATTAAACCCTCAGTTGGAACATTTTGAAAATGTCCCTGCATTTACAGAAATGAAACAACTGTTAACTTTGCTTTTACTGTGAATTATTGATGCCTAAATGTATTGTATTGACAACAATTCAATAATAAAACATTATGTAAATTCTTATAAAATTGCAAACAACGATAAGGATCACTATAAGTAATTTTAATGTGAATATTAACATGAATCATGGATAATGGAAAGCATATTCATTAAAATCAGCATTGCAATAACAATGATGACGTGCACCCATGGAAACAAAAGGAGCAACCACCAAGAATGTTGCTTCTATAAGCCATGTTTACAGTGTGTTTAGCGTGTTTTCAAATGATTAAAACCCAATTTAAAAATGATGTGAGCTGTTTTACTGAGAGCGATTATTTACTGTCAGCACCTAATTTATTTATTCATGTATTTGCTGCAAACAGAAATCAAGTGACAGCAGCCAGGATCATGTAAATAGTCTGGAAACTAGAGACTAAACTAAAGACAGCGGGCTGAGGTGGAGCAGTGGAGATCCGAGGTGAGGTCTTCTTGGAAAGCCGGTGAGGAACTTGGAGGGTGGTGAGAGGAACAAATCTGAACACAGGGTGTCAGAGAGTTAGTCAGGGTTTCAGATAACATGAAGGCAATTCTTTCAGAGAGGTAAGTCAGAGGCCGAGCTGTAGTACCACTTGGGTAAACGGACAATCTGGAGAATACTGGTGACAAGAGCCGGGTAGATACAATATACTGCCAGGTGTTGATTGGTAGATGGAGAGCAGGTGTGTCAGTCTCTGATTAGACCAGAGGCTGCGCCCCACAGCACACACACACATGCACACACATACACATGCAGACAAACACAGGAGGGGAACCAACAGGGGACAAACAGACAGAGACACTAGGAATGGTACAGCTGTACCATGACATGATGCTGCTGGTTTGCAGGTTTGCATAAAATACTTTTAATGGTTTCAGTGTTTGCAGATGTTTGAAGACACAGACATACAGAGAAACTTGGAACCTCCAGAGGAAAACAGCTGCTCAGGAACTGAAACCTTTTAGATGAAAGATATGGTAGTTCCTGCATTTATAAGTTTGACCTTCATCTGTGTGGTTCTGTCAGAAATAAAACAGTCTTAATCAAATGTCATGCAGTGTGGTTTATAGTTTGATGTTTTGTTTATTGTTATGGCAAAATAAAATAAAAATGTGACAAAAACTAAATCATTGTATAAAGGTACAGCTTTCTTCCTGCCCATGAAGACATGTAGCTACATTTTCTTTATATTCAGATACAGATAACTTTATTACCTGTTTTATTGCATCAAACTGTCAATATTCTCTCCACATCTTTTCTAGACATTTCTCTGCAGTTAAAACGAGAAAATTATTCTTTGATTACTATATTATTATACTTTCTTCAAACATGAAAAATGTCTCAATATAAAGAATTCATCTCCAGACACAATAAATATAGGATTCAAGTAGATTCACTTTGTTTGTATACGTTAAACTTGAATATCTTCAGTCTTCAGACTGTTCATCTGCAGATACAGCTGCTGTCTGCTGTTGTCTCTGGAGATGGTAAACCGGCCTTGGACTGACTGAGAGTAGGAGATATCAGCACTGTCATGTTTTATAAGTGCAACCCACTCCAGTGCTTTTCCAGAAGCCTGTCTGACCCAGTTTATATTGTAGCTGCTGAATGTGAATCCAGAGGCTGTGCAGGTCAATCTGTGAGATTCTCCAGGCCTTTTAACCACTGGTTCAGATTCTGTCAGAGTCTGACCATCAACACCTGTCAAGAGGATAAAAAAAACATCAAGTGAAATAAGCTGGTGACAAAAATTAAATTGAAATGTAATAAAGATCAGTAAAGATCTTCACCTGCCCAGCAGAGAGTTAACAGCAGCAGTCCTGTCCTATAGTCCATCATGTTAAACTGTGTGTCCACTGTTCTCTGTCGTCCTCTCTGTAGTCAGATATGTAGAGGTGGAAGACATCTGAGTTTTGCATTGACTCCTCCTCACAGGGAGGAGAGACCTGGTCTGGACTCAGATGTCACTAGTCTGTATGTATGTGTACATTTAATGACTAAGAAGTGTCCTTCCAATTCTGTAAAATTGAAAACGTTTCTGACACATTTAAAATTCAGTAACTTGGTTAAATTTCCAGGTTGTGGACATATAGCAACATAAGATCTGCATCCATATGACCAATAAACTATGCTATAAAAACAGAGAATGTTTTTAGCTTAGGCCTACCTGTAAAGATATCACCTCAGCAATGAAATTATTGTGCTATAGTTTGCCTGTAGGACACAGTTCACATTGGGAAATGTGTCACTGTGGCACTTACGTCCAGTTCTCCATCAAGTGATGCAAGTCCACTGCATTTAAACTGGCTGTTGCCATGTTTGTCACTAACTGTAGTGGATTATTGTCGAAATAGTTCGGGTCAGGGCATAGCTATCAGCTGATGCCATTCAGAAAATCAATTATCTTCATGAGGTAAACAAGCATATATAGTACATAAATATATATAGTCATAAATAATCTAGAGAACATTAAACAAGATAAGAGTCTACAGCCATGCTAGCGGCTCTGTGAGGCTGTACTTAGTCACAGTTCACATCTTAGTTTAGCTATTAAATTGGTTGCTTCATTATTAAGCTCAATCTGCATCATATGAAGACTGACAATATGTTATACATTGTACAAAAGCCCTAAAGTGAATATTTTTAATTCCATTTTAAAATGAACAACAAATAACACCTTCAAATCTTATTCATTATTTACTGTTGATTTTCTCACAAAGTGTTCATGAGTCAAACCATTTTCAGGACATCTGGGGAAAGAAAACCCCAGTAGGAATAACGAATGAAGAAAACTGCTGAGAACATGAATTAAGTTTTAAAAAACAAATTCAGAAAAATACATTTAACCTCTCAGTACACTGGTGCCATGAATACACATGTTTTTCAATTAATGCAAAGAATTTCCATTAGTCCATTCGTCCCTTTCTCTCTTTAACAGTGAGCTGGTGTTGAAACCATTAGTGGTCTGAGGGCTCCTCCTCTGGTGGCTTCATGTTACAAGTGTTCAGGCACTGAGGGGTTTTTGTTCAGGTCTACTGATGGTTTGTGTTATTGTGGCTCTCTGGCACAGTAATACACAGCAGTGTCTTCAGGCTGCACATTCTGTCCGTTTAGAGTCACAGTGTTGCTGGAAGAGTCTAAATCGATACTGAACTTGTTCTTTAGTGAATCTTTGTAGGCTGAAGCTCCAGTATATTTGCTTCCAATCCACTCCAGTCCTTTCCCTGCAGGCTGTCTGATCCAAGCTGTCCAGTAGCCACTAACAGAATAAGAGACCTGACAGGTGATGGTCAGACGTTGACCTGGCTGCACAGTCACAGAGGCTGGCTGTGTCAGCTGTTCACACTTCACACCTGTTAAAAAAAGAAAATGTTTAGTAACAAATGATCAAGTTAAACTGCAAAAGAAGAACTGCTGACTTTGACAAATCCAGAGAGACTCACATCCAGCTGCCAACAGTATCAAGATAATGTAAATAATATGAAAACTTAATTTGTGATGCTGCTGGTTTACAGGTTTGCATAAAAAACATTTAATGGTTGGAGCCTCCAGAGGAAAACAGCTGCTCAGGACCCGAAACCTGTGTGACTAAATGCAAAACACTAAATCCTTTTTGTAAAAATCAACACATTTGACCGTTATATGTGTGTAGTTGTGTCAGAAATCAGTCTTAATCAAATTTCATTCAGTGTGGTTTATAGTTTGTTATTTTGGTTTATTATATTATTGTTATTATGGAAAAATAAAAATAAAATTGTAACAAAAACTAAGATATTGTAACAAATGAAGGCACGGCTTTCTTCCTGCCCATGGA
>NC_058062.1:16019771-16107674 GCF_020085105.1 Siniperca chuatsi
AATATTTTAATCAAATAATTATTGTTGTGTTTTAACTGCAGAGAAATGTCTAAAGATGTGGAGAGAGTGCTGACAGTTTGATGCAAACAGGTAATAAAGTTATCTGTAACTGAATATAAAGAAAAGGTAGCTACATCTCTCATTTATTTGTTACAATTTTCTAGTTTTTTTTCACATTTTTATTTTTTTGGCCCTAATAACAATAATATAACAAACCAAAACAACAAAATATAAACCACACTGCATTATATTTGATTAAGACAGTTTTTGATTTCTGACACAACAACACAGAGATAAAGGTAAAATGTGTTGATCGTTACAAGAATTAACTCATAAATGCAGGAACTACCATAGTTTTCATCTAAAGGATTTAGTTTTTTGCATTTTGAGACACAGGTTTCAGTTCCTGAGCAGCTGTTTTCCTCTGGAGGCTCCAAGTTTCTCTGTATGTCTGTGTCTTCAAACATCTGCAAACACTGAAACCAAGTTTTCATACTATTTACATGATCCTGGTTGCTGTCACTGGATTTCTGTTTGCAGCAAATAAATAAGTAACCAAATACATGAATAAATAAATGACAGTAAATAAATTCTCTCAGGAAAACAGCTCACATCATATTTAAAGTGGGTTTTAATCATTTGAAAATGTGCTGAACACACTGTAAACATGGCTTATAGAAAGCAACATTCTTGGTGGTTGCTCCTTTTGTTTCCATGGGTGCACGTCATCATTGTTATTGCAATGCTGATTTTAATTAATATGTTTTCCATTATCCATGATTCATGTTAATATTCACATTAAAATGACTAATAATGATCCTTATTGTTGTTGTTGTTTTTTCAACACCAGCACACTGTTAAAGAGAGAAAGGGACATATTTAGCAATAAATGTGTTTTAAAAACTTAATTCATATTCTCAGCAGTTTTCTTCATTCGTTATTCCTATTGGGGTTTTCTTTCCCCAGATGTCCTGAAAATGGTTTGACTCATGAACACTTTGTGAGAAAATCAACAGTAAATAATGAACAACATTTAAAGGTGTTATTGTTTTCCTATTAAAATGTAATTAAAAATATTCACTTTAGGGCTTTTGTAAAATGCATAACATATGGTCAGTCTTTACATGATGCAGACTGAGCTTAATAATGAAGCAACCAACTTAAATAATGCAATAATAAGACCACTAATGATTTCAACACCAGTTCACCATTTAACAGAGTTTAACAGATTTTATAAAAAGCTTCTTAATATATTTCAAAGCATCTGTTTTCATCAGTTCAAATAGTCTGACATTACAATCACTGATACATCATTGTATGTATATTTGACCTTTCAAGTAAATTCAGCTCACAACTTGGTTTTAAAAGCTTGTGGTCTAACTACAGTAGAAAGAAATCCTCATAAAGTCACTTTCTCCTCCTTATTATCTGACTCATAACTGCATTTCTAACTGAATCAGCAGTTTTTTCATCAAACTACAGAACAGTTTGTTTTCATTAACAATCTAAAGTGTATTTATCAGAGATTCAACTCCAACTTCTCTTTGTGTGAGATGAAGTGAAACGCACAAATATTTCATCTTCATTTTGAATTATTTAAATATACTTCAGTCACCTAATTTACTATCATCAATCATGAATTTAATACATTTTAAAGAGGTTTTAGCTGAACATGTTAGAAAATGTTCTTACCTGTCTCATCCAAATAATCTACATTAAAATGATTTTCCCCTGCTCTCGGAGAAATAATACTCTTTCAAAATACATCTGTGTTTCATGTTCCCTGTTCAAACCCGTAGAGGGGGGTCTACGCAAACTCTTCCTTCATTACAAACACCATCAGCAACGCTCATGTCATTTCTGACTGACTGGTGTAGTTTTACAAACCTTAAAAAAGAAACTTCAACTGATCAACAACTGCAGATCTCATTTTAGAATGACAAGTATAATTGCTGGGAGTTTATTATTTGTATTTACTATTCATGGTAAGAAGACCAATTTTAATTTTAACATGCCAGTTACTTAGACACAAGGAGAATTTGCCTTGATGTGACAAAAAGTTAAAAGTTAAAAAATGCTCTCAAAAACCCGTCACCTAAATCACAAAAATGCTCTCTTTCATTCTTCCCCAGTTTAAAATGTCCATCCAAGTTTAGTCACAAAAACAGTGTTAGCAACATTATCCCCAAGTTGCTTGGTCAAAACAGCCACTGTTCTTAGCGTCCTCATAGCTGCCAGAAGTCATCACAATATTATTGATAAAATAATCCTCCCTCTTGAAGGTGAAATGTGACTGTTTCATTTCTATGTCAATCAAGAATGTGGTTATATTTATAGCCAGTGTAATGGCAAGAACAAACAGACTCTCTGATATAATAATATACAGATATTATTATAATTGTCTGGCGTCAATACGTTTATTCAAGGGGGCCCGGGGTATACCGATTCTCGCTACTGTGAGGGGTGTGCATGACAGACGTGTCAGCAGGGCAGGTCTGGGACCGCTGTGTGAATCATTGCAGTATTTGGCCAAACTTTTCACTGTCAGACAGGGTGTTTCTTACAGACCGGTTCTTTTCTGCAATTCTTTTCTACACACTCATTTGGTTCCCTCTTGGGCTTTTTAAAGATTCGTAGTTTGGAACTCATCTTTAAAAAGAGGAGGAGTGAATGTGTCAGACAGGGTATTTCTTACAGACCGGTTCTTTTCTGCAATTCTTTTCTACACAGTCATTTGGTTCCCTCTTGGGTTATTTAAAGATTCGTAGTTTGGAACTCATCTTTAAAAAGAGGAGTGAATGTGTGAAAGGGAAAATAAAAAGACACAAAAAACCAAAATTTTTTTTAAAAAAAATTAAAAAACTGAGTAAGTAAAAGGCGTGAATGCCAAGCGGATGATCTGGGAAGGCAATAAAAACAGGCCGCTCTAAGAGGCATTGAAGGGTTAATATTATTTTATTATCTTTTTTGGGGTTGGTTCTCAAGGAAGTTTGTAAACTATCTAACTGTCTTTCCCCTAGCAGCCAGCTTCAAGGTCATTTTTCTTCCTCTTAATTGTGGCAGAAGTGCTCTTAAGAATCCAGCCAAAATATTAAAAAAGCACAAAGAGGCCATTTAAAACACCAAACAAAGTTATTATAGTTGGGGAATCTGGGTTAAAGAATAAATATGGGTTCTAACAATAGCAAAACTTCTGTGAATGAAAGATCAAAACTGCTATCACCTATGTTGAAATCTCCTAATATAAACTACATGATTACCAATCATGGTAAGCACACATTGACCAGCTGGACATCTGGGTAAAAGAATTTGGTTTTCCATCAACCGGCAGCTTCTCTCTCAGACAGACAGATATATTAAAAGGCAAATTAGAAGAGAAAGAACAAGTCACTCGATAGAAAAAAAATAATAATTTAAAGCAGACTGGAAGGCATATGGTTGTTGGCAGCATGAAGCCCAAACACCTCTGTGTCTCAGTATGTCCCACAGTGTGCCAAGCTGGATCTGGACCTGGACTCGGCCCCCATCAAAGGAAGTCAGCCTCAACAACGAGCAGCAGCAGCTACAAGAGCAGCACCAGCAGAGGCACAACCACCAACTGCGGCCTCAAAATACCCAGACGAGGCAACAGGAGGACAAGGATCATTTATTCCCGCACCTCCAACACCCAAAGAGGCCTACAAATCACATTGGGGTCACCCAAACACCCCCAATCGCCCTTCCAGCCCTCATCACACTTGAAGCAACAAAGAATTCCGGCCCAGATCAAACTCCAGCACCTCCTTAAAGGTGATTGCACCGATGATGGAGGTGGCAGCAGGAGATGGGACCTCACAACTGATTTTCCGACCATGGACATATGCTGATAATATACCGTATAAGCAGGCTGTCACTGACCTCTGTGACAAAATAAAGACTCTTTTTCCCCTGAGAATGGATTTGGGAAAGATAACAGCCTGCAAACAAAAGGATGGTGAGACGGTAGTAGAGTATTTGGCCAGGCTCACAGAGATCCATAATACACACAGCGGACTGAAAAAGCCTGAAGCTGTGGGGTGTAATAATACAATCACCCCCTGGGAAGTACATCTACGTGACCGTTTCATCAATGGCATCCACCCTGAGATTGCGGACACGGCTGTTAACCGAAAGGTTGGTGAAACGCGACTGCGTGACCTGGGAGTATTGTAACCTGGAGACCATAGAGAGACACGCTATCCATGCAGAAAAATTCCTTAAAGATGAGCAAAGGAAGAAAAGTACGCAGCTGACGGACAGATTACAGATGGCGCAGCTGAGGGCGTATGAGAATCAGAACAGAGGCCGAGACCAAGGCCGACGGGGACGTGGAGGAAGAGGAAGAGGATGAGGAAGGAATGACGCTTGTTTCAAATGTGGCAAAATGGGACATTGGGCAAAAGATTGCCCCAAGAATCACGAGCAGGCTGACTGACTAGATGGGGTGTCGACGCCAGGTCAGGAAGGAGCTGGCTTGAACACTGAACTGGAGACGACAGAGCATTCTTCACATCAGTTATGTAAGAGCACCCACACTGACACAAAAGAGCATGTGAACACACAAGACACAGACAACTGCCTGCATGAGACACCGACACACACGCAGACATTGATAAGTGAGGCTATCTCTTACCTTGAGCACACACAAGCCACTGATGACAAAGCCCCAGCAGAGATATACACTGAATATACACATGATGCATACAAACGCATGCCTGAACACACAATCAATGTTGCTGGAAAAGATATTGTTTTTCTTGTGGATTCTGGTGCGACTGATTCTGTCATCAGAGAGTCAGAATTTGCAGTCCTTCCAAATATGAGTGGCAGATTTGTGAGGACAGTGGGAGTTTCAGGAACGCCCCTGGTGGAAAGGTATACCACACCATTGCCATGCAGTGAAGAAATTGAGAAACACTTTAAACATTAATTCTTGTTATCTAAACGATGCCCGATCAACATTATCGGAAGAGATAATAATAATAATATAATAAAACTTTATTTATAGAGCACTTATCAAAACAAAGTACAAAGTGCTTCACAACAAGAAAAATAAAATAACACAGTGAATGACGAAATATAAAGAAATAAAACACATGAAATACAGAAAAGCAATAAAATAAACAGACACATGTTGTTGTAAGTTGAAAGAGTTAGTGATATTTAAAAAATCAGCAGCAAGGGCATTAGAGGAGTCATCAACGTGAATATTAAAGTCACCACAAAGAACAATTCTATCATAATTTAACACAAGACTGGATAAAAACTCAGGGAGTTCCAACAAGAAGGAGCCAGCTGGTTTAGGGGGGCGATATATAATAGCAAATATGACTGGGAGGGGGCCACCAAGTTTGAACATGAGCACTTCAAAGATATGATGATAAGATTAGGAATTATTCTGATTTCCACTCCCGAAGGCATCATTGTAGCCAGAATTTCTGACACTGCATCGCAATATGTGAAACACAGTAGCAGGGAGCTGATGTACTCTTATCAATGGAAACTGCCTCACACAGCTGCTGGCTCTGTAAATAACGCTGAGGTCAGAGCTCTCTTTCCAGACAACTATACACGAACAGACATCAAGTTGCCACAAGAGTTACACTGCACATCACATGTACATCTTGGGGTTGATAAACATTTTGAGGACACATGGTTCAGGCAAGACAAAGAGAGAAACACACTAAAGCTGACCTGGTTGTACTGGAATGATAAAAGATGCACTGTCTCAGTAGCTTTCAATGATCCACTGTGTGAAGCTTTGTTTCAGATCCCTAACACATATCCTCATGTCCCCCTGGTCAAAGCAAAGCAGGATACATGGGAATGCTTGGGCCCTTGGACCAGACGTTGTGAGGAAGCTGCTGGTTGGGTAAAGACATCAGACTCAGGTGTGGATTTTCACAACCAACTTCAGGTATTCCGGAAAAGATTTTCAGCTATAGCAACAGGAGTAAGAAGCATTGAGCTCATTCCAGATTCAGAGTTTTTAATGGCCAGTTTGGTAACATCAGATGATGAAATAAGTCATGACAAAAACATTCTTGTGAAAGACATCTCGGAAATTCCTGAGTAAAATCAGGTACCATCCTGCTTGTGGGCACAACACAAGTATGATGTAGGATTAATCAAAGATGCTGAGCCTTTAGTAATCACACCAAAATCTTCATACAGGCCGTGTCAGAACCAATATCCTTTGAAGAAGGAAGCTGTTGACGGTATTAAACCAGTGTTTGATTCTGTTTTAAAAGCAGGAGTGATTATTCCATGTGCAAATTCTCCAGTCCAAACATCTATTTTCCCCTACGAAAACTCTGGGACGCCGGAGAGCCACAACATTGGAGATTCGTGCAGGACTTGCAGGCGGTAAATGCAGCAGTACATGCAAGAGCACCCAATGTTCCCAACCCACACACAATACTCTCACAGGTGCCACCTGGGAGTAAGTGGTTTTCAGTTGTTGACCTGGCTAATGTTTTTTTCAGCATCCCAGTGGATCCTGACAGCCAGTATTGGTTTGCGTTCTCTTTTGAAGGTAAGGTGAGGTAAGAGTTTTACATTCACCAGACTCGTCCAAGGGTATTTGGAGAGTCCTGGAATCTTTAACGATGCGTTAAAAAACAATTTGGAAATGTTGAAATTGACAGAAGGAAGTGCGCTGCTACAATATGTAGATGACCTTATGATCTGCTCAAAAACAAGAGAAGCTTGGGTAAAAGACACACTAGCTCTGCTCAATCACCTTGCAGATATTGTACATGGGAGAGGTCTGACAGCGAAGGACAAAGTCCATTGGACACCAGAAGCGGAGAAGGCTTTTGTGGACTTAAAGCTGGCCCTCCAGACTGCCCAACGCTTGGTCTCCCTGACAGTAACAGACCTTTCACACAGACTGTTGATGAGAGGGGTGGGTTCATGACTTTGGTGCTATTACAAGAACATGGGGGGAGACTGAGACCAGTAGGCTATTTTTCCAGCAAGCTTGACCCGGTAGCAGCTGGGCTGCCAAATTGTCTGAAGGCTGTGGCGGCTGCAGAGAAAGCTGTTATAGCCTCACGTGACATTGTGGGTTACGCTGATCTGACATTGTTGGTTCCACATGCTGTCTCAATGATATTGCTTGAACAGAAAACATCACATCTCTCAACAGCCAGGTGGTTAAGATACAACACCATATTGCTTGAAATGCCTAATATCACTGTTAAGAGATGTACAGTGCTTAGCCCAGCAACTCTCCTCCCTACAGCGGCAGACGGCGAACCTCACGATTGTGTGGCAGTGATAACAGAGACTTGCTCCCCCAGACCAGATCTGCAGGAAACACCATTGATCAATCCAGAGCTGGAGCTGTTTGTTGACAGTTCAGCATCACGAGATCCAGCACCTGGTAAAAATCTTGCAGGGTTTGCAGTAACAACATTGCATGAAACAATTCTGGCTAAACCACTCCCATCAAATTACTCAGCACAGGCAGCAGAGTTAGTTGCATTAACGGAAGCATGTAAATGTGCTAATGACCAAACTGTGAACATTTTCACAGATAGCAGATATGCATGGGGAGTGGCACATGATTTTGGAAAACTCTGGGCAAACAGAAACTTCCTTACATCCACAGGCAAACCCATTGCACATCACACAATGGTTGCTGAACTCTTGGATGCTGTGCTGTTGCCTAAGCAGATTGCCATTTGTAAATGTGAAGCACACACTAACAACCTTGATCCTATCTCACAGGGGAATGCCAGAGCAGATAAGGCAGCAAAAGCTGCTGCCAAACAAACACAGACTACTCAGTGTGTTGCAGTAACTAATGAACCTCTGACACCTACAGCTGATCTGCAGGAACTGCAGACAAGAGCAACGGCAGAGGAAAAAGCAGTGTGGCGAAAGGCAGGCTGCACGGTCACAGACAAAGTGTGGTATGGACCAAGTGGCAAACCATGCTTACCAAAGTATCTGTTCCATTATTATGCTGTGTTGACCCATGGGCGAGACCATGGGTCAAAGGGGAGAATGATGCTGGAGGTGAACAGGTACTGGTTCACAAAGGGGTTTAATAACTTCTCTCAAAAATGCATTGTTTGTGCAACCAATAATGTGGGGAGAAGTATTCAAATCCCACAGGCGGCCCATGTGCCTCCTGAGAGACCCTTTGAACACCTGCAGATGGATTTCATTGAGCTGACACCCAGTGAGGGAAAGAAATATTGTTTGGTCATTGTTGACATGTTCTCTAAATGGGTGGAGGCCATTCCAACGGCCAAACAGGATTCAGCAGCAGTAGCAAAGAGTCTAATACGAGATATCGTCCCGCGTTGGGGTATTCCAGATAAGATTTCCAGCGATAACGGTACACCTTTCATGAGCGCAGCATTGAAGAGTGTAGGGGAGTATCTTGGTATTGATTTAAAACATCATTGTGCTTATTGGGCCAGTGAAAAGACAACTTCCTGACACCAGCCAATGTGAGGATGAGAAGCTACGCTATTGCACAAACTTGTCCACTGTGCTTTCTGATATTCACAAACAGGTGAAGGAAGCCATTCCAAAGGCTGCAGAAAGGAAACTGCATGACTTGGTGATTGGATTGTGGTGAAGGATTTCAGACGGAAGAACTGGCGGGCTCGCAGGTGGAATGGTCCCTACCAGATCTTGCTCACCACTGAAACAGCTGTAAAGGTGGCAGAGAGAGCTACGTGGATCCACGCCACCCACTGCAAACGAGTACCCGAGCCGGGGCCAACAGCAGACAAGTGAGATCGAGATCAGTGAGTGAACCGAGCCTTCCTCCCCTGGTGCATTCAGGGGGTATTGGAGGGGAGTGGCGGTCCCGTGGGGGAGTTTCTCTGAGCACAGCGATTCCACTGGGACCACCTAGAACCACTACCCTCCCGAACCAACATCACGGGCACACTGATTAGGGGGTAGGCAGAGGTGACACAACTGATAAGATGACACTTGAGACCAGGGAAAGATGGCGAAGGAGGGGTGACGGACCGAGAGGCCACGGAGATGGGGTGCTGCTCGCTGTCATCATTGTCCTGTCATCAGTCTCACTAATGGAAACATTCAAATCACAACTAACCACAGAAGAAGGAGGGGTCAAAAGGGAGGTGCCACTCATCTTCCCCAACATCCCAGCTCAGCCGGAAGACAACGCATGGTATGCAACTATACTGACTATTGCCAGAACAGTGAGAGACATGGGAGCTGCACTCAAGCTATGTAACATCAGCATCACCAACTACGACGGCTCCACAGCCAGGTTTTGGAACATGAGCCAAATAACCCAGCAAGGAATTCATCGGTCCATCATGACTACCAATCCAACGTCCCAGGCCGGTACGGTTGGATTCACCCGACAGTGCTAAATGTCTAGAGACCACTTCCTGGGGACTTCAGCATGCAAACAGATTGTCACTACAACATGCGGCACCGGGTGGAACAAGGGAGGTCGAAGCGAATGCAGGGGACCTCAGCCATACATCGCTCAGCTGAATCTGACTGACACCACCAGCTTACACCGCCCAGGAAGCGACAACCCCATCGTCCTGATGCCTACGGAGGATGGATTTGGATCTCTAAGAGAGCACGTGTGGGTATGTGGACAGCATGTTTATCAATCCCTCAGACCGGGGTGGTGTGGCACTTGTTACCTTGCTAAGCTGATAACATCTGTGAACATTCTACCCAACATCACTCATTTTCACACCTACTATGCTCACTATTACTTACCACACAGAGCACGGCGATCCACTACGAGAGTGTCACCAGGGGAGAAAGGAATCAGTGGCATCCTCCCCTGGTGGGGGACTGTGAATAATGCACACAAGATAGATCACCTGGCCATAGATCTTGAGAACTTGACGGCACTGGTAGAGGTAGGGTTTTCCACTCTCACTCCTACCATGCAGGGGATCAAAAATGTGGCCCTGCAGAACAGAATGGCTTTGGACTTGATGCTGGCTAGTCAAGGAGGAGTTTGTCATATTATTGGGACTGATTGCTGCACCTATGTTCCAGACATCACAGACAATATGACTCATGTTGTTTCCCATCTGAACGACCTACTGCATGAGGAGAAAAGCCTAGACTCCCAGAGTGTGGGAGGATGGGATATGTGGTCATGGCTGACTATGGGAGGATGGAAGAATGTGTTGATGAAAATGTTGGCACCCGTGCTCCTAGTTATTGTGCTCTTCCTCCTTTTGACCTGCTGTGTAATTCCCTGTTTCAGATCAATGATTGCTACAGCAATTAAATCGTCTATGGGTCAGTATCTGAATATACCAATAGAAACATCCAGCTCTGTTGAATGGATTCCACCGTTTGACAATGAGATGATTTGAGGAGAATAAAATTGCATGTAACCACACTGGATTTTGAAGTATGATGTGAGTTTAGAATAAAATGTTTATGTATGCTCATATATTACTGCTAGAGCTATTTACCTAATGGTTAAAGTTATAATAACAATAATAGTTCTGTTGTTTTGCTGATTCATTTTGCTGATAACGCTTATTGGTTATAACCTAGGTTTTTGGTTTAGTCTCATCAAATTTTTTTTAGTACATTCCTATTTGTGTCCAGTTATAATGATAATGATTGCTAATGACAGGCTATTGAATTGAAGTTTGTTGGATAAGCTAATGATAAGTATATGTGGGGTTTTTCTTCCTCTGACGCTTGAGGTTTTCCCCACTTGTCTGGTTGTTTGATTTTTCCTTTCCTACTTGAAGTTTGTTCTTAATTATTTTGATTAGCATTTATTTTTAAGATGATTTTATGCTAAAAAGGGAGGAATTGTAATGGCAAGAACAAACAGACTCTCTGATATAATAATATACAGATATTATTATAATTGTTTGGCGTCAATACTTCATTTGTGTATGATTGTTTGTACTGTGAGATGAGAACAGTACACTGATAATGATGACATGGAACTACAAATTATCCTACTGACTGTTATGTCCAGGGACACTCTTCTCCCGGGCTGAGAGTCTGACCCTGAAGACTGGATAAATAACTGATGCTCTTTTCCTCTGTACTCATTCAGAGCAGATTATACTGATGTATGTTTTTGCTGCTGTGAGTCCGTCTGCAGACACTTGAAGTAAACCTACAGAAAGACAAGTGATTGCCTTGAGTCTTTATTTCGAAGGAATTGCCACTACACCAGCTGGGCCACTCCCAATCACATTACGTCTAACATAAATAGGGTAACACTCAACAACTATTGGATGAATCGCCTGTGAAATTTTGTACAAATATTCATGGTCCCCAGAGGATGACTGCTACTGACTTTGGTGATCCCTTATCTTTTGATGAAGCACCATCATCAGGTCAAAATCTTGGTTTATGACCAAATACCTACAAAACTAATGACATTCCCATCAGCCTCATCTGTAGGTTACAATGTGTTTATTGCCAATTAGCAAATGTTAACATGCTAACACGCTAAACTAAGATGGTGAACTGTGACTAAGTACAGCCTCACAGAGCCACTAGCATGGCTGTAGACTCTTATCTTGTTTAATGTTCTCTAGATTATTTATGACTGCTTGTTTACCTCATGAAGATAATTAATTTTCTGAATGGCATCAGCTGATAGCTACGCACTGACCCGCGCTACAGTTAGTGACAAACATGGCAACAGCCAATTTAACCGCAGTGGACTTACATCACTTGATGGAGTACTGGACGTAAGTGCCACAGTGACACATTTCCCAATGTGAACTGTGTCCTACAGGCAAAAACATTCTGTTTTTATAGCATAGTTTATTGGTCATATGGATGCAGATCTTATGCTGCTATATGTCCACAACCTGGAAATTTAACCAAGTTACTCAATTTGAAAAGCGTCAGAAACGTTTTAAATTTTACAGAATTGGAAGGACACTTCTTAGTCATTAAACAAACACATACATACAGACAAGTGACATCTGAGTCCAGACCAAGTTTCTCCTCCCAGTGAGGAGGAGTCAATGCAAAACTCAGATGTCTTCCACCTCTACTTATCTGACTGCAGAGAGGACGACAGAGAACAGTGGACACACAGTTTAACATGATGGACTATAGGACAGGACTGCTGCTTTTAACTCTCTGCTGGGCAGGTGAAGATCTTCACTGATCTTGAGTTTACAGTTTCCATTTGTGTAACTGACATATTTCACATGTTTTCTTTTTCTCTTGACAGGTGTTGATGGTCAGACTCTGACAGAATCTGAACCAGTGGTTAAAAGGCCTGGAGAATCTCACAGATTGACCTGTATAGCCTCTGGATTCCCATTAAGCAGCTACGATATGAGCTGGGTCAGACAGGCTCCTGGAAAGGGACTGGAGTGGATTGCTTTTATCAGCAGTGGCAGTAGCAGCATCTCCTACTCTCAGTCAGTCCAAGGCCGGTTTACCATCTCCAGAGACAACAGCAGACAGCAGCTGTATCTGCAGATGAACAGTCTGAAGACTGAAGATTCTGCTGTTTATTATTGTGCTCGAGACTCACAGTGACTGGAGTTGGTTGAGCAGCTGTACAAAATCCTACAGGACTCATTGTTCAGGCTGGTAGAGCCCAAGCATGAAGTCATTTTCATAGTATTCATATTCTATATTTTACGTTACATATTTTATAAACAATAAATTAATGTTTTTCCCTGCATTATACACTTCCTAAAAATACATAAATAAAAAGCTGATGAAGGCCAAATGCTAATTTATTCATAAAAGGCCCAAAGACAGCACAACAATCTGGTTGCTGAAATGAAACTGCTGCAAATACTAAACATTTCTATAAATTAAGACACAATAATGTCTGTAAATGATGTGGAATCTAAAGTGAGTCAGAATATGAGAGTGAAAAATAATGTTGCAGTTTCTTTTATCAAATCACTAGAGGGCAGTCAGTGTCAAGTTTCTCTCTCCTCTGTTACTAAAAGGAGACACTCAGATCTGGTGTTCTCATTGATCTGAACTGACTGACACTCGAACCCTGGACTGAACTAAAGCTGAACACTCCTGCTGCTCATGTCCACTGCATGTTGTGATAGTTGAAACTTTTCTAAACAAAAGTCATGTGTCAACTTGATTCAGCACATTTTGAACAGTAAGGTTGGACTATAAGGTGTTTACCCTCAGCAGTGACTGCAGCTCCATCTGTCAGTGTCAGTTCATCTCAGCAGACAGGAAGTAGATCTCAAGATGAACAGCAGGAAGCCTGAAGGAGCTGCTGTGTATTCTGGTGCTTGTGAGACTGTGATTAAAGATGGACGAACAACTGATCCTGCAGAAAGAAACATTTTCTGGGATTTTCTCATCCTCACTGGGCTGACAGACCCTGCACTGTCTCACATGATTAATGTCCTCAGGTCAAGTCATTCAAAATGATACAACACACAGACATTTGAGTACCACTGATGTGTGACTGGCTTTAAAGTTACATTTCATGAGAAAATAACTCTGAAACAGACTCATATTGCTCTATAATACAAACCCACTGAAGAGTAAGAACATTTCACTCTTTCCATCACAGCCTGTAGTTTGATTCAAACCATTTCTGAGAGAAGACAGCATTGATCTATAAAGTGGAGGAGAAGTGGAGTGATGACAGCATATTCAAGTTTAACGGTTACAAACAAAGTGAATCTACTTGAATCCTACATATATTGTGTCTGGAGATGAATTCTTTATATAGAGAGATTTTTCATGTTTGAAGAAAGTATAAAAATATAGTAATCAAAGAATAATTTTCTCGTTTTAACTGCAGAGAAATGTCTAGAAAAGATGTGAAGAGAACATTGACAGTTTGATGCAATAAAACAGATAATAAAGTTATCTGTATCTGAATATAATGAAAATGTAGCTACATCTCTCCATGGGCAGGAAGAAACCTGTAATTTTATACCATTATTTAGTTTTTGTCACATATTTATTCTACTTTGCCATAATAACAATAATATAACAAAACCAATATATACATATATATATATGTTATAGCTTAGTGATTGTCATCTTTAAGGAGTGGGTTTTATGCAGTTCTGAAGCTCTACTGCAAATGCGACACATTATGATTTGGTAACACCATTTTTACATTTAAGCAATTAAAATCCATGTTTAGAAATATAATAATCCTTTCTCAGGAAATGTGGCTTCATACCAAAAAGATATGTGGGTGTAAAGGAAATAGATTATTTTCTTGATCTGAAGTGAGGACATTAATCATGTGAGGGGATCTGATGAGTACTGTAGGATGTTGTACAGCTGCTCAACAAACTCCAGTCACATTTGTGAATGGTTACAGGAATCTGGAAATGTGTATTCAGAATCTCTGTGAGCATAATCAGATTTGTAAATGTGTAAAAAAAAATTCAAATCTGTATTCAGATTTGCAAGTGTATTGAAATCTGTAATTTTTTAAAGTTTTTATTGGACTTTATTAGTTGTAACCCACAAAAGACAATCCAAAAATGTGTACCATGACCCACAAATATTTCACTATGCACAAACATGTTTTTTTTAAAATTTGTGTTGTGTAAAGTCACAACTACAAAATACAGTGCAATTGGCAATTATGCATAACTGACTCTTTAAAAACATATTTTAATTTCACATTAAAAATGCTATAGGTTTTTCACATGTAAACAGGTTCAGCACAACAAATACATGTAAAGTGGTATTTATGCATTTGTGGATCCATTTTTACACGTGAAACGGTTTTTGCACATTTGTCGATTGCTTCCTGTCAGCTTGTGGGCCACGTGACATTTGTGACTTCCCTCCTATTCATTTGTGGAATTTTGTCCATTTCGTATTCATACCGTCTATGTTTGTACCGCGGCAGATCTGTAAAAAGGAATCTGTCAATGGAGGTGCAGTTACTAGCTACATCAGCACGTGGCGAGATTCCCCACGAGCTGATGGAACTTCACTCGCTAACGCTAGCCTAGCTATGATTTTAAGCGGCGCTACGACCTAGACAGGCCCCCGAGGAGGGCGACTCAGCCATGGCCAGGCACTGTGAGCTGACTGGAGCTCTCTCAACTGACCGGTCTCATACACAACAGGCTTTTATTTCCCTGTTGAGGGATGGTTTGTTTAAATATCACAACACAAATGTCTACAAAATTAACGGGAACCTGTGGTTATCTGCCTTGTTCTCCTGAGGGGTGTTTTGACATAAGCAGCCTCCAGCATGTTTCAGCGGCCCATGCAGGCTCTCTGCCCTCTAGCCTTCTTGGTCTGTCTTTTAACCTCAACTACAACTCAGTCATGTATGGACTCCTACAAGAATCAATACCTCCAAAACAAAAAGAACTGTTTCAGCTCTTTATCAGCATTGTGTGTGTAAAGATTTGGAAAACCAGATGCGGCAGGGTTTTACATCAGACTGTCACTGACAGCGACATCGTGGTGAAACATGTACTGGCTGACCTCCGGAGAAGGAGAACTATAGATAAAAACTTCCCTGGAACATACTGGACATTTAATGTGAAGATCTGATTTCTCTGTGCACTTTACTGCTTGGCTCCTCATGTTAGCAAACTCTTTTATCACTTTGTATTATGTAGAATATCCATGTATATTATGTATCGAAATATCTATGTTGTGCTTTTGTTTTTGTATTGAACTTGTTGAAACTTAATAAAGATTTATTTAAAAAAAAAAGTAACTGCACCTCAATTTACAGATGCCTTTTTACAGATCTGCTGCGGTACAAATTGGACAAAATTCCACAAATAAATAGGAGGGAAGTCACAAATGTCACAAGCTTTAAGTTATGTATATTTGCAAATCGCTCTGTATTTTTGTGGATATGACTTTACACAACACAGAAAAAAGTTATAGGTCATGGTACACATTTCCGTATTGTCGTCTGTGGGTTACTGCTAATAAAGTCCAATAAAAATTTCCAAGAGCTATGAATAAAAGGATACTACATGTGCACATAAATATCTATCGAGATATTGGGAATCATTGAAAATAAGTTTATTAATATTGTATTGAAGTAGACAATATTTTGAAGGTCCACTTTAAACCTATAGAGGGCAGTTAAAGCCTTGTTTTTCTCTCCTCTGTAATGGGACAGTTACAGCTCATCTCATTCATCTTATCTAACTGATGCTTGAGGTAAAAAGACCTGGAGAGACGGTGAAGATGTCATGTATCATATCTGGTTATAGCATGACAAGCTACTGTATTCACATCATGACTGAAGATGTGTCCAATAGACAATATGTTGAAGGTCCACTTTGGAAATACAGACAAGTTATCAGTTACAACTCAGGCGGGCCTCTCAATTGGCTGTGTGGTGATTTGTCTGTGCTTCAGACTCAGTAGCTATAAGCCTACATACCCGTCAGAGAAAGCACATTGTTGAGCTGGGTAGTGGTTGTGAAAATGCAATAGTCAATCGTCACTTCCTCGTTCGGTAACTTTATTCATTAGCAGTTCTACCAGAGACATTTGGTTATACATCATCTTTGGTTCTACCAACCCACCAAAGCTCCTGTGCTAGCGGTGTAAACAACACACTTTTCAGAGCTTACACTTCAGTTGAAAGTACCTTTCAGTAAACTTTAGGTCGTATACAAATTTACAAGCCATTTGTTGCCTGTCACCAGTCGCCTCTTATACAGACCAGGGTTATCCTTGTAGATTTGAACGGGGGTGAACAGCCCTCTTTCTGTGTCCTCTTTGAGCCATGAAATGTCGGCAGATGGGATGCCACTGGGGTTTTCCCACAGATGCACCCAACCCTCTAGCTCCACCTGCAACACACATAACACACACACAAAACATTTCGTTATTATATACATAATGTTAAGACAGAACACCAGTTTAAAAAATATGTAAACCAAATTGTTCTCATTTACAGTGTTTGCATATGATGTGAATATCACTTACAGGGGAGTCACTCAGAGGTGCCTCCATGGGATAATCATGACCCTTGGTTGTGGACGGGGACTCTGTGGGCTGGCTTGTGGACACAGGCTACTTGGGGCGGACAGCGGGCTCGGGCTGCTTGGTCTTGTCTGTGGGTCGGAAACCCCAGCACTGGGAATCCAGAGACTGACTGCTAGTCTGACTGCTGGACACTTGGGACTTGAGCAAGTCTGAGAATTTACCAAATAAAGCAGTTTTGTATTATACATTATTTAAAAAAAAAAAAAGGTTTGATATCTATTAACTCTGTATCTCACTTACCTTCCACAGCCTGGCTTGCAGCTACCAGTTCAGCGTCATCACCTGGCCATGATGAAGGACCACACTTGGAGGTGCTTGCCTGCGGTTGCTGGACAACAAATGTAATGTAACTATCTGGGTTTTATGACGTAGCGGTTTTAAATGACCAAAAGCAAACAAACACATTTAGCCAAAGTGCTCAAAATATTAGTAATTTGAACAATTTTCATTTACTATGCTATTCTGCTCTTCCTGTTACATAACAAATACATGATCAAATGAACACTTACTTGCTCCTTGTCATAAATATATTTCTTGAACCTCTTCATCTGCACACTTGTGATGTGGGTCACTGGTGTGTGCAATCACCCCTCACAGAACTGTATGCCTTCTGTATTGTCACCCTCTGCTCATCACTGAATTGCTGTGGCCTGTCCTTTTGGGTGTGGTACTGGCTGTAGAGTTCCCACATCTCCTGAAAGGTGTAAACCTCAAACCCTCTCTGACCGTAGATACACCTGTCGATGTTGGCCTCAAGGAGACTGGAGACTTGTGGGAAGTGGACTGCATATTCTGTGAGGCAGTCTTTCACCCACTGGTTCACCATCTTCTATGTGGGTTTGTCACCTCTGATCTGTGCTTGTCAAGTACACTGGAATCATATACATCAACTTAATATCACTGCAGTTGTGATAATGAGTAAAGAAACTTTGCAAAGACGAATAATAAACACAGATAATAGCTATAGTTTTGTGCAAACAGATATACAGGTTATTTATTTTAAGCATGACATCAAAATGGTATTTAAAATGCATAGCCTACAATGGTATTAAATATAATATGCTTACTACTTTCACGTCATGTCCTCACCAGCCAGTAATCACTCACACCTGTCATTAATCACACACCTGCATTTCATCAGTACTCCACTCCACTATAAAACCTCATTTCACACCTCAGTCAGGGTCCGGTCTCGTTTAGTATAGAACAGATCTTAGTATCCAGCCAAAACTACGTTACGGACTCCTACCTCACTTCAGCGAGGTAGGACTTCTCAGTTCCAGAGCTCCTGGTTCCGTGGACCTCCAGTTTGCCGTGTGTGTCTCCAAAGTCCAAGAACTCCAGTCTCCCGTGTGTGGCTATGCAGCCCCAAATCTCCAGTTCGGCTAGCCAAAGGACGGTATCAGTAACATTCCCACTTTGCCTGTCATATCGTGCACAATAAAATACCTCCTGTTTCATCTTGGTGTCTCAGGCCTGCTCTGTCGGTAACAACTACTTCATGTAGCCCACATTGTTTGCCACAAGCCAGTGGAATGGTGCATTCTCATGCTGGCCAAATGGCACCACCAGCTTTCCCAGGCACAGCTGACGTGATGGTGCGGGGATACCCTCTGCTCGAAGGAGCTTCTCTGCGTGGGCCAGGGCAGAGGCCGTGTTGAGCAGCTCCTGTGGGGGTTTGGGGAAGACCATCCTTTTCTCCCGATAGTAATGGGCCTCTTTAGTCGCCATCAGTACGGCCTGTCGACGATTTGCAGGGGCATCTGGCTTGATGACACGGATTACTGGGGTCGCCATCTTCAGTTGTAGATACTGAAATACACTTAGTTACAGTAACGCAGCAGCAGCAACAACGACAACAACAACAGCATAATCAACATTACATAACAATCAACGTTAGTGTACAATAGGTCATTGATACCCTTTTAGCACACAGTGAGGAAAAGGAGGAAGTGTCAGAGCAGGGTCATAACTACTAAACCCTGATTGCAGCTCCTCAGATGACGCTTTTCTTCCCTTTGGCTAAGTTGTAGGTTTTTGCTTATGGCAAAAGTCCTTGAGTGTGCATGCCATCTTTACACTCAAAAGCAGATGAAATATTTTGCCCCAAAAGTTACCAGTAAAACATCAGGAATATGAACTATTATTATGGATTATGGATATTCATTATTTCATATTCCATATACCCCTGCCATAACCATAGCCTGGAAGGCAGCGCTGCCTTACAGATAACATTAGAGGCAAAAAACATACTGAGAGAAACCACTGTAGTTGTTACATTCTCCTGTCTTGGATGATATAGGCCATGGTATTTTGGGCTAGTGGGTGTATTTTGACAGCAGGGAAAAATGCTAAAAAATGAATGGTGCAAAACCTCAAAAATACAGTCTCCCTGACCTCTGAAATACCGAATATGAGTTAATTACCTATTTATTAATGAGTGATGGGTTGTTTTTGGAAAGTATAGGTCAAGGTAAACTTTATTATCCCAGATAACGAAGGTGGTCAAGGTGCAGAAGTAGGCCTAACGTTACAGTATACAGAGTAATAACATGGCAATATTGTCTTCCAAAAAAGGACTGCCTTCCAAAATAAGACTGCACCCGACATGAACGTATTTACTGTAGGCTACATTAAACATGCTGCCCTGATGATATGGCATCTTACTAATAATTTCTTAAGTGTAAATTATTCCACTCAAAATAACTTACAGAACATATTTCGGGAGTATATGACTGGAGTATATGACTGCTGACGATGACAAACTTTTGTTTTATATCTAAAAATATATACATATATATAATGATAATAATTCTGATTGGTATAATTTACACTTATTATAATAAATTATTAGTAAGATGCTATACCATCATCAGGGCAGCATGTTTAATGTAACCTACAGTAAATCATGTCGGGTGCAGTCTTAGACCCGGTCCATACTGTCGCGTGAACAGTATGGGTCACACAAGATAGAATGGATGTGATAATAGAACTCGAATAGGCAGAGCAGATTCTACTGTACATTCTCACCAACAGCAGGTCCTTCAATTTTACTGAGAGGCGCTAACAGTTACCATAACGTAAAGTTAGCCTAACGTTACCTGTCAACAGATCTCTCAGCTAGCTAACGTTAATGTGCAACTATCCAATCATGATCATATCTGTATAAATGAAAGGTGTATGTAGGTGTATGTAGTGTATATAGTTTTTATTATTTCTTATTTTTCACTCTTTTCCCTCTTCTTTTGACTCTTGAGCTGCTAACCTTGCGTCAGCAAATTTCGCTGGTGGGGATCAATAAAGTTTATCTTATCTTACCAACGTTAACACAACGCTCAGCCTTACCGAATGACCAAAAGACAACTGGGCAGTATAAACTTTGAATGTTATAAAGAATTTATTATTTCAGTATTACCAAAAACACTGTAGGTTACTGCGGCGGCAGGTCATTCACTCCGTGACAGGTCCCTGCTGTTGCTGCCACACATATTGACTTCTGATTGGTAGTCTTCAGTCGACTCCTACGATCCAATTGGGAGTCTACAGTCAGACTCTAGACCAATAAGAACGTGTAACTGTCTACGGTCAATGTAGACTTCAAGGCGAAGAGAAGAATAGTGTGGTTAATAATGTCGAAAGCAGCACAGCATACAATGTTCCTGTGGAGTAATGTTTTGAAAAGATGTAAACCTATTTTCAGTTTCATGTAGTGGGATCCATGTACAAATGTACCTGCAATTTATAATTTAATAATTATTCATTTAATAATTGAATAGTATTTTTTTTTTTTTTACATTTTGAACATATGTAGTAGTCTGTTTACAGTAAAATGCTTGTTTCCAGGGATTCAGAATTTTACAACATGTTCTCCTGTTCCTAAAATACTCACAACACAGGCAGCACTTAAAGTACATCTATCTTCCCTTTTCAAACCTGCAGAGGGAGGTCTATGCAAACTCTTCCTTCTTTATAAACACACCAACAGCAACGGTCAAATCATTTGAGGCAGAACAACTGACACAGTTTTATAAAGACTTTGATCAGAAATCACTCAACTGCAGAGTTTAGAATGAAAAATATATTTACCTGGAGTTTATTATTTGTCATTGCTATTGGTAAGAAAATATATTATGTGTTTACAAAGTAAATTTTTTTTTCAATGTTTAATATTTTCCAGTTTGATGGATGATGATGAGCATTTCTTTGCTTATAGGACTTTGGAATGAGATCATGCAGTGGTGACAAACTTTGCACAGACACAAGTCAGTAAAGTCAAGGTCTGACATTTTAGGGAACTTAAACATAAGAAAAACACATTTTTGGTGGAGGGGATCTTTAAGGATTCACCAGTGAGTTACATTTACTTATATGATATCTCTGCAACACAATACACTGACATCATTGACATAACGTCAGAACTGTTACTTCTTCACATTCTGTTGATGAGGTTAGTTCATTTTGTGAATGTTATTAAATAAAATTCTGGCCAAATCTTATTACCCCTTTAATGTCATTCGCTATATTATTGATTGTTTGTTTTCATTTCGATGTGTTCAAGTCCCTCAACACGCAGAGAGTTTAAAAGCTTAGTATTTCTTAAATATCTTTAAAAAAATATAAAAACTACTTTAAATTGAGAACGTTCTTGTAGTTTTTTTAACCAATATAGCTTTTTTAAAGATTATGATGCTACAGTTTTTTCCAACATTATGGTCTGAACAAAGGATGGTAACCACCATTTAGTAGGCTGGTGTTGTATCAATATATTAAAAGTAAATTACATATATATGTATATATGAGTAATTTTTAATTTCAGTTCTTCAGATTAAAATATATACATAAACCATGTCATGGTATATTAATGACAGATAATGACAGATTATAAATTAAAAAACAATAATAAACTGATTATAAAATAAGTATAATGTAAATTCACCAACTTAAAACCTCAAATATAGTTTTGTTGATTGGAATTTAAGTTTTGTTTTATTCTCCCTGCTGACAACACAGGGCCCCTGACTCTCCAGTGCAGGAAACAGTGTGTGGTTTTTGTATTAGGGTTTTTCACTGTGATGGGCTGGGGGACACGGTGATATAGATCCATACAAAAACCTAAGAGCAGTAATCTGACACTCTCCCTTTCTTGTGATGGAAAAAAAGGACAGGACAAAATATTTCTCATTGTAATATGAGGTAACTACAGTGTTTATCATTTTTAATAAGCAGCTTTGTAGTTAAAAGTCAGTTAATTAGTAGTTTAAAGTCACAGTTAGTGCAGAGATGTAAATGGCATCTTCCAGTAAATCTTTACTTAAAGAACTGATTAAGAATCAACACAAAATGTGTGCTCACAGGACGACACCAGGATATAACCTGCATTTTATTTTGTTAAGAAGTTACCATAAATATGGTAGGAATATATATTTTATTTGTGTGTTTAAATACAGGGTCAGTATGTGTTTCAATTGAACAAATGAACACTGAAGAAAAACCTAATGAAGTACATACTTTATATATTATGAAGTATATGTAGCATATCGTTTCTTTTGAAATACCACAGGGACGACTGACTTTTAAAGGACCGTATACATTTGCACTGCAGGCTCGATTGTTCATCATTTAAGTATGAAGAAATCATTTCATATCAAGTGATCTGTAATTCTTCCCAACAACCTTCTTAGGTTTTTAGATTTACTGTTAAACAAAAAAGTAAGTAAAAATAATACAATATATTAATAATTATTATTACTGTTATAAGGTCTTGATTCCACAAAACAGTGCAGTGGTTTTGGTTTTGAATGTTGGTGGAAGCCGTGGTTTTAGCACACTCAGCTCTACTCTGTTTACTTGCTGAACACATAAACAAAAAAACAAATAAATAAAAATACTTTTTTATTGTCTTGGCTTTATTTTGCAAACTGTCGACAGTCATAGTTGTTGTTGATGATTTCTGTAACTCGTTATATTAACATAATTAATTAATCAGCATTTATTACTTTATTAGTTACTATTAAAAATATATTTTTAAAGCTTTTCAAGATAAATCTGATTTTGTTCCTTCAAAATTGTAAAGAACGATTTACGTTCCAGTTTGAGAAATTCTCAAATCCTCCTACAATGAGACCTTTTCATATTTACAGTGATGTTTTTTTTTAGACCCAAAGCATTCCGTATTAAATAAATGAATAAGACATTATAAAAATAAGTTGCAATAATTAAAAAATAAATAATATATAGTTCAGTTAGAATAGTTATATTATTGTAGTTATTTGTATGATTATATATTTAACATTGAACACTTTGGGTCTGCCATTCATTAGCTTTTACATGAGCAATTGATTAGCTGTGATATTTGTATTTATATGATTTAAACTTTAAAGACCGACTCTGTTCCCTTTGATTCAGTGCAACTCTGGGAGATAAAGTCACTGCTGGTTGTCTTGCACACGACTTCCACCCAAAGAGTCTTACTTTCCAGTGGACCGATATGGAGTGCAGTTTTAAATATTAGTGCCATTGAACTCAGATCCAGTCTGTTTATCTGTGTGCTGATCAGAAACAAAAATAATCAATAGGACATAATTTATGAAAATGTAATATTTATTAAAATGATGTTTTGAGCAGATGTCTCTCTCTTCAGTTTCATCATGCAAACAGGCAACAGTCACAGTCAGTGTGCTGCTGTCCTGCGGATGATTTTTCCAATAGCCATTATATTACCATTCACTTATTAAGTATCATTAAGTAAACCATAAAGTATTTATTTCTAAGATGACTTAGATAAACATGCTGTTGCTGCTGGGAAAGAGTAAAGATACATTTATGTTTTATCTGTGTTATTTAATTTACCTTTATTGGTATTTACATGTTTTGATACTTTCACAGGAACAGCTGCATCACCGACTCTGTTCCCTTTAGTTCAGTGCAACTCTGGGCCTGCAGATAAAATCACTGTTGGTTGTCTTGCACGCGACTTCTACCCAAAGAGTCTTACTTTCCAGTGGACCGATGCCAGTGGGACCGCCCTGACTTCTGTGAATTATCCTCCAGCTGAGAAAAACAACAAATATACAGGAGTCAGTTTGGTCCAAGTATCCAAATCTGACTGGGATTCATTTAAGTCTATAAATTGTTCTGTGACTCACCCTGGAGGCCCCAACACAGTGAAAGTGGAAAGTTTGTGATTTTTAACTTACTATCATGGCTCTCTTATGCCTATCTGTCCACATGCATCACTTTGTTCATGTTGTTTTTATTTTGCAATGTTCAGTAATAATTTCTGTTTCTCATGTTTATCCTCATCTGTCTGGTATTTTACATTCTGTTGTCAAAATTATAAAATGAATGATTATAGACTGATGTCAATTAAAACGAGTATCTCTATTTCTGCTCTTTCTTGCTTAGAGGCCTCATTTCCTCCAAAAGTGACTTTGGTATCGGTGCCAAGTGAAGACACTCAGGCCCTGGTGTGTACAAGTGAGGGTTTTCTTCCAAAAGAATTGTCAGTCAAATGGAAAAAGAATGCAAACTCTGTAACTGGTTTCACTAACTGGGCGCCCCAAATAATCGGAGGCGTATATTCAGCTGTCAGTGTCCTGAAGGTCAAGAACACAGACTGGGACAGTAAAGCTGTTTACACATGTGAGGTGACACACCGAGAAACAACATATACAAAGAAGGCCTCAAAAGGTACAGGGCTACTACAGTCATTAATAATACTGCTGTGCTGTAACTCAGAGTGAGCTTTTTGTGACATTATAGTACACACTATTCTAAAACATAGAGTTTTTACTGTTGTACTGAACATCCAAATGTTAAGAAATGGTTTCCTCTGTTGCTCTCTTTTGTGTAGCTCCTATCACAGTGACACTGAACCAACCATGTCCCAAAGAAATTTTCAGCAACAAGCAGGCAGAGTTGGAGTGTATCATTACTGGACAGGACGAGGCCATTGTAAATGAAATTAAAGTCACTTGGCAAATTGATGGACAAGATGTGACCGACAACATTACTGAAACAACAGAGTCTGTTGATGGTCAGCGCATCAAAACCAGCACGATGACTCGTAGTCGCACTGAGTGGCAGAGAGTCAACAAAGTGCGCTGTTCTGCCATTAGAGACGATATGACTCCAGTTATTCAAGATCTGACTGTCCACAAAGGAGGTATGTTACTGAGGGATGGAGACTCACTGGTAGAACAGTAATCTGTAAGTCTGGGGAGGCAGCCAACTTACACACACAAACACGTCATAATCTATGTATAGCAAACATAAAGCTTATATATGAACCTCGCTGGTGTTTCTTTCAGATAGGCGTGAGCCAAATGTGACAGTCCACGTCCTCCCAGAGGAAGACATCAACAAAGGAGCTGAGGTCACTCTGGTGTGTCTGGTCTCCAGTCCTGTGCCGCAGAATTACTACATTGCCTGGTCAGAAGATAAAATCAACATCTATACTGATGGCATTAACTTCCCCCCACAGAAGACCCAACAAGGCTACTCAGTTACAAGTGTTTACACCACCACCAAGGAAAAGTGGAACAAGCACAACATGTTCAACTGCCACGTCTGGCCTGCTGGCAGCAATGACTCCATGGAACCCCGAGGAGTGTCTAAGTCCCATGATAACTCGATTGAATGTAGAAAATAGTAGATTCAGCTTTAAACGTGGTATTGTGTGCTGATGTGTTGCTCTGTCTGTGTGTGTACTCTCTGCCACGGGAACCTGTGCACTCTGTGATGTCATCAGTCTTTGTGATTGTAAAAATAACAGTCAACATGTCAATTTAGTTTTGTTTGTCATCATATTGTGTTCCAATCTGTCTTTGTCACATTGTCTAACAGCTTGAGAAGTGTGCTGACTGTTTCAAATAAATGTTGCATGGAGACACTTTTGTTACATGTTCATGAATGACTTCAATATTTAAAAACTAACTGAAAAGCAAGCACGAAGTCACAGTAGTATACTGTACTGTTCCACTGTTCAACTGGAGAAACGTCCACACACGACGTGTGATCAAAGAGTGGATAATGCTCGCTTCCAGTTTATGAGCACTATTCAAGAGAGACAAAGATGTCTATATGTTATCTTAATATAAAAGCATTGTTAACACACAAACACACACACACACACACACACACACACACACACACACACACACACACACACACACACACACACACACACACCTCTCATCTAACCACCTATACCTTCCTCCTCTTAGATTTTCCTCCAGAGTCAAAACTGGGTTTTGCTCTGAGCTGCACAGAGGATGCTATTGAAGAGGATGAGTTCAGCAGTCTGTGGTCCACAACCTCCTCCTTCATATTCCTCTTCATATCCTCTCTCTTCTATAGCATGATATTCAGCCTGGTCAAGGTAAACATGCAGGCTTTTTCTGCATTTCAGTTATACTAAGGACTAAAGACTGTACATGATGTAATACAAGATTTATATATTCACTGAAAATAAGTAAACAGTTTGACCAAGTACGGTACAAGTTAGAAAATAAAGCCCAGGCATGTAAACAATAAAAATGCCACATATATCAACACTTTATTGAATTAAACACATTACAGATTCCATCTTTAAGTAACAAATCACAGGCAGTTACAGTGTCCGGGTGTATGAAGATAAACCTTTTTTCCACCACTCATCCAGTCCAGCAGTTAATATAATTGTTATAGAAACACCAGTCGCCTGCAGCAAACCTGCTGGCCACAACTATCTGCTGTACTGAAGACACAGAGATCGTTTGGGTAAAGCAGTTGTGTTTAAGGGCAGTAACATAATTTAAGATTTAGAGAAACTGAATATCATACATTTGGATTAATGTGGCATTTAGGCACATTTACTGTATCATCGTTGTTATCTTCCTTTTTATTATTTGTTTACTAACCATTTATTCCATTATTATCGTAATGTACGATCAGCGAACCCAAAGATGCAGAGCACAGAAGGGTATAAATGACAAAGTCATTTATTATTTTAACAACATGGAATCACTGGGAATGGTGTGGTTGAGCCTCGTATTTGAGCTGTGGAGACTGATGAGTAATTGAAGTCAGGTGAGCCGGTGATCAGCAGCAGGCGGGAAACCAAGGAGCCAGACCAGAAGACACACACACACACACACACACACACACACACACACACACACACAAACATCTTGGGACGAGCAGAGGACACACAAGAAACAAGGAGAGGAGAGCACGCAGGGATGGGGAGGATTTGGTGGCTGACTATGATAATTATTATATATTTTACCCTCTTTTGCTGCTCTAATTAGACATTTTAACCACAGCGATTTTGAAAGGCCCATCTGATATATTATTATCTAGGTTACTTTTAATGTACATGTGAAATGAGCTTTGCACAGCTTGAACTACTAGGTGCTGATAGATGACCTACTTCTTCTAAACTAATTCAATACATGTATTTATTTATCCTTATAGTTATTTGTTTATTAATTTTTACATTAGTATATTATGTTTATAAAAAAACTTTATTTAAAAACTTTATTTAAAAATATTAAAATGACTTCATGTCCTTCTTGAGAATAATATCAAGCTACCAGATTTCACTTCATAAGATGTTTAATAAAGTCAGCTTGTTGATGTGCTTGAGGGACATTTTGGTTTACATGCCAGCTGGTTAATAGAAGTCAGAAAAGTGACACTACCATCTAGGGGCAAAGGCTTTGCGAGGATTAAGTGATCCGTCACTTGGTCTTGATGCAGTAAATGGAAACGACGTGTGATTAGAAACACAAAACACTCGTATGTGAGAAGATTACAATATACTGTTTTATTTTTCCAACAGATTTATGGCACTTGCTAGTAAAATGAAAAAGACATTTCAAAGTCAATACAAAAAACTTTCTACACGACCACAAATAATAATCTGTTCACTCATTCATTCCTCATCATCCCAGTCATCATGGGACTGAAACCTGTCCCAACATTCCTGCTCAGGGCAGGAAAACACCCTGAAGTCCATCACAGACTGATACACACAGAACAATTAACTCTCACAGTCACTTTCTCTGTGATGGACAACTCAGAGCTTTTATCCAACTGCATCTGTTGGGAGGTGTTTAAGGACCGACAGAAAAACCAAGACTTACTGAGCTGTCGGTGAGAATACTTGCTGGGGGCGACGCTGCTAATCGGCAAAAGATTTGATTTATTTTCCACAGTGACAGAAATGCGTTCAACTATACACTATCTAACTAGCCAAACGGCATCATACACAGTATCTTAGACATCCAGTGAAACCAACAGACGGACGGTTTATGTGTGGACACCCCACCCTCTCATGACAACAAGGCCTTATGTCCTCTGTGGTTGTGTATTCAAATGTGGCCATGAGCAGCAGCATTTTCAGAAATGTGCAGTAAACAGAATGTGCAGTCGAAACATTTAGAGGTTATATGACTCATTGTCCTCTTTCATACAACTGTAGAACAGCAAAATCCTGTAAATCCACAATATACAAGTATTGTAAGTGGTTAGTTTTGCTAAAATACCTTAAAATGAGCTCATAGGACCAGATTTATGCAGGCCTACATTAAAACCCTTTCACTGTATTTGCATTTACCACCTGTGTAAGCTCAATGTCTGACGTACATGAGCAGCTGATAACAAGCGACCAAAGCACTGGACTGCCGTCTAGGTGCATTCTGCCAGTGAAGGTGAGCTTAAAGATGAACTATACAAGTTGAAAATCTTGCCTGTGCTGCCATCTACAGGTGATTCGGCTACTGATTCGGCCCATGTCTCCCTATTCCAGGGTCAGCTGCAGCCAAATGCATCCTTGGATGGATTTCTTTCAAAAGAGTCCATTTGCCATAATGCAGTAGTAGTTCAGTGAACGTCAGGTTCAGCTTTAATGACCACACAGCCACCCTCCCTGTTTGCTCTTTGATGTAGAAGCTGCTTCATTTGAGGCTTTAATAAGATGGAATCATATCATGCTGAAATTTTTTTTTTTAAACATAAATAATCTTTTTAATATTCTTAATATTTTTATTTTTGGAAAGTAAACTCTCTCTCCTTTTTCTAATTCAATATAAAACTCTAGTGTTTTAAACCATGATGTCAGAAATCCGTGTGGTCTCTTGCATTTGTGGTAAGGTTTTTGTAAGAGTTTGTGTCACTGTGGTTACTACAGTAGTGGCTGGAGTTACAGCACAGTGTTACACACCGTAACAAAAACCATGTTGTCAGACTCCTCTGTATCTCTCCTGTTAATCGGAAGGTAAGCAAAGCTGCAGATGAATGGCCAATGAGAACATTAGATTTCTGACAAAGGATGCATTGGAATTGTTAAATTACATTTCTTACAATTATGGAAATAGCACAGTAATGAAAGTCCTATAAGACAAGTCACTGACTGTGTTTATATGCGGAGAGTTCTGTTCTTAACTCGACTCTCCATAGATCAAACTGAGTCAACGCACACAATGTCACAGTTATAAAATCTAATTCAGTTCAACACATTTGCCCTGTAATGTGAAGTTAAGTGTTTGTTGATCCTGTGACACTGCTGATTTAACTCTGTGGTCATTCATGGAGCAATAGTGGTGGTGTTGCATTTCATTGTTCTGAGTAAGTGTTAGATATTTACTTTAGTATATTATTTTACCATCTCTTCAAACTGTTCATGTTAGTTTAATGAAAACACTTTAAACAGTCTTTACACATTCTGAGGTCAATTTAAAAAATACATAGTGCACATTTTAACTACAAACCACAAAACTCTTCATCTATGATTTTGTAAAAGCCATGAAAATGACCTTTAATCTTTCCTTTGTAATTTTAGTTGTCAGTGAAAGGGTAGTTAATGTTAATATACAGTAAAACGTGGTCTTCCATACAATACAGTATATATATGCTATATACTATAGCACATAACAAAACCTCATAAATACAGTATTATGTCTTTGCTGATACTGAAAAGAAGCAGATAATAATTCACCATGATAACAAAGTTGTTAAGACTTTAATTTTTGATACATGTTGAGCATTCAAAATCTAATCATCATTCCTGCCTACACTGGCAAAGGTTTTTGCATTGTGGTGTATCACTGTGTATGGGGAGTGGCCACAGTTATTCACACAGTTACAAAAACCTCTTAAGAGAGTCAAAGGTCTTTTATACTGTAAATAAAAAGTGTATGTAAACACAGACACAAGCTGTGGCTTCATTAAAATACAGTCAGTCTAAAATTCTGGATATTTAGTACTTTAAAGACTGAATAAATTACTGGGAAGCCTTTTTATATCACTGATATGATCACTTGTAGCACTATTACTGTGGTCACCCAACCTCTGGATGACATGCCTGGAAAAATATACTTGGTATGAGATATGTATCCTCCTGTCAGAGACTATTGATCTTTTTTATGCTACAGTAGTTTTGTTTCTCATTCAAATATGTCATGTCATTTGTTTTACTGCACAAATGTAAATAACTGTATATGTATTTGTTTTATTGAGATATTGAAGCCATTTTTAGGAATGTATACAAAATTACCACTCCTGCATGAATAAATAATAAACAGAAACATTAACAATGCTGGTTCCTTTCACAAAATGAAAAACTCTCTAGTTAAAGGTAACAGCATTTGTGTGTCGTGATAGTCAGGGTGCAGGGTGGAATTTTTGTATGGGGTTATATCACAGTGCAGTATTACGGCCACAGTGATACATCCTGTGACAAAAACCTCTTCCACTGAGAAGGAAATGTGGTGCTAATACAGAAAACAAGTAGGTGAGAAATATATCCAACAAGACTTTCTTATGAAAAGCAAAGATGTTTAACCACATGTTCACCATCTTAGTTTAGCATGTTAGCATGCAAACATTTGCTAATTAACACTAATCACAAAGTGCAGCTACGGCTGATGGGAATGTCATTAGTTTTACAGGTATTTGGTCATAAACCAAAGTATTGGACAAATTAAAACATTGACCTGCTTGTCAGGAAAAGTTGGGGATCACCAAAGTAATCAGGATTCATCGTCTGGGGACCATGAATGTCTGTACAAAAGTTCATCCTAATCCATCAAATAGTTGTTGAGATATTTCAGCCTGGACCAAAGTGGTGGACAGATCGACCAACAGACCAACTTTGCTACAGAGCCGTGCTGCTAGCATGACTAAAAATCACCAAAGTGTGACAAATGGGATTTTCAAAGACAGAATAATTATGGTTCAAAGGGTGAAGACGGTGTAGTCCCTCATTCGTCCAGGAGTGTTCTATCGTAGAAAAGGTTTCAGTCGTAGTCATCTGGACAGTGTTTTCAGAATCAAGACGTATCTCAGACCACCATTTCTGTTCAAAGAGGGGTTCTTTTTTTCACAAAAATGGCTTCCTTGACGCCCCAAGTTGGTTTGAACGGGGCATCAAGGAAGCCATTTTTGTCCCCTTCGGGACGCATTGAGCAATGACCATCATCCAGTGTGGAACGGCTGGATAGCTCGATTTGGTAGGCCACGGGACATTCACGGGGGAACAAGGGTTCGAATCCCCCTCGGAGCGCAATGAGCAATGACCCATCATCCAGTGTGGGTCCTTAGGCAAGACCCTTCACGCTACTGCCTACCTCATGATGATGATGAGAGACAATGAAATACATGACATGCCAGCTCAGACGTCGCCCGGCCAAACAAGGTCTGCGTCAGGTGTTGGGGAACCAGGGCATCGAGACGACAAATGGGCTACTGGAACAAGACGGAGATGGGCGAGATGCGATAATAAGGCTCTGTTGGAATGCTACTACTCCAGTAACCCCAGTCAGAGGGGTTACATGCACAGGATGTGGGATGAATGGTTACTTTGAAACCCACAATCAAGGCTTACGGCGAAGCAACTAGTAGCTCAGTGTTCCAACATCCACAAGCGGCAACTGCTATCACAACTTGAGATTGACGAGGTACAACACAAATGCTACGGCAAGGGGGAGCCAGGACTACAGGTCAGAGGGGAGCAACCAGCAGCTCCCCAACCAGAGATTGGGTACGAAGCCCCAAGAGAAATCACGCTGAACGAGGCAGCGACTGACCTGAAAGATAAGATCATGGCGAGGATGAATACAAGGCAGCCCCGACACCAACTACAACGGCTAAGTGAAGTACCATCAAAAAGTCTCCTAGAAGATGTGAAGGCAGCATTGAGAGCGATCCCTACCACAACCATCACTGAAACCAATGAGCTGATATACGCCTCAGCAGCAGTGATCCTAGAGATGCTTGGCTACAAGAACAACCATGGGAGCCATGAGAGACAATACCCACCATGGAAACGAAGGTTGGAGGCAAAAATCAAGGAGGCCCGGAGAGAAGTGAGCCAACTGACAGAGGCTGAGAGAGGTGCAATGAGAAAGCAAGTACCCAAGAAGTACAACCAGTTGCCCATACCTGAAGCACTCGAAACTGCCAAACAAAGGCTCCAAGCCTTGGCCAGCCGCCTAAAGAGATACACGAGAGATAATGAAGCCAGAAGAATAAACCGGCTGTTCGCAACTCAACTCAAGGGTAATAACAGCAGAGCAGACCCACCAAGGCTGGAAACGGAGCAGTACTGGAAAAGGATATGGGAAAGGGAGGCATCACACAACAGCGATGCACAGTGGCTGGTGGCCCTGAGAAAGGACCACAGCAACCTCCCTGAACAGAATCTAGTCACCATCACAGCGGCAGACATCCAAGAAAGAGTCTCAGGTATGAAGAACTGGACAGCACCGGGCCCTGACAGGATCCACACATACTGGCTAAAGAAGCTCACTGCACTCCATGAGCGCCTAGCAGCACAAATGAACCAGCTGCTAAGAGATGGGACACACCCTGAATGGCTTACCGAAGGGCGCACAATCCTGATCCTGAAGGATCCCGCAAAGGGTACAGTCCCATCCAACTATCGGCCAATAACCTGTCTCTCCACAACATGGAAGCTCATGTCAGGCATCATCGCGGCTAAGATAAGTGGACACATGGATCAATACATGAGCAAAGCACAGAAGGAAGAGGAACCAGAGGAGCCAAACACCAACTCCTGGTTGACAGAACAGTCACCCAAGACTGCAGAGCCCGACACACCAACCTGTGCACTGCCTGGATTGATTACAAGAAATGCCACACACATGGATCACTGAATGCTTAGAGATGTACAACATCAACAGGACTCTAAGAGACTTCATTGCAAACTCGATGAGGCTGTGGAAAACCACCCTTGAGGCCCATGGCAAGCCACTTGCACAAGTATCCATCAAATGTGGCATATACCAAGGAGATGCTCTGTCCCCACTGCTGTTCTGCATAGGTCTGAACCCCCTCAGCCAAATAATCAACAAGACTAGCTATGGATACTGACTCAGGAACGGGGCCACCATCAGTCACCTCCTCTACATGGATGACATCAAGCTATACGCTAAGAGCGAGCGGGACATCGACTCACTGATCCACACCACCAGGATCTACAGCTCTGACATTGGTATGTCATTCAGGCTTGAGAAGTGCAGTTGAATGGTGACAAAGAGAGGGAAGGTAGTCCACACAGAAGGAGTCTCACTCCCAGAAGGGACAATAGCAGACATTGAGGATGGTTACAAGTACCTTGGAATACCACAGGCAAATGGCAACCTCGAAGAGGCAACAAGGAAGACGGCAACGGCCAAATACCTCCAACGAGTAAGGCAAGTCCTAAGAAGTCAGCTCAATGGCAAGAACAAGGCCCAGGCAATCAACAGCTACGCCCTGCCAGTGATCAGATACCCTGCGGGAATAATAAGGTGGCCAAAGGAAGAGATACAGACCACAGACGTTAAGACACCATGCATGGAGGGTTCCATCCCAAATCCAGCACCCTGAGACTGTACGCTAGCCGTAAGGAAGGCGGCCGTGGACTAGTGAGTGTGAGAGCCACTATCCAGGATGAAACATCCAAGATCCACAAGTACATCCAAGATAAGGCCCCTACAGATGACGTGCTCAGGGAATGTCTCAGGCAATGGGGAACAGAGGAAGACGTGCTGGAGGAGGGACCATCATGGGAGGACAAACCCCTACATGGGATGTACCACCGAACATAACTGAAGTGGCTGATATCAAGAAGTCCTACCAATGGCTAGAGTGGGCTGGATTGAAGGACAGCACAGAGGCACTCATCATGGCTGCACAGGAGCAGGCCCTGAGCACCAGAGCAATAGAGGCCCAGATCTACCACACCAGACAAGACCATATATATATATATATTTTCAGTTCATTTCAGTTTTATTCAAATAGCACCAGTTCATTACAGAAGTTGCCTCGTTGCACTTTTCCTATAGAGCAGGTCCAGACCGTACTCTTTATAATATTATTTACAGAGACCCAACAAATCCCATAATTTTAAATGTACTTCTACACTAAGACACAGTGTTAAACTAAAGATGACAACCCCTTTGTGTCAGGTCCCCAACCTCTGGATGACAGGCCTGAAAAAATATACCGGGTATGAAATATGTATCCTCCTGTCAGACCGTGATGTTCCTGTTTTATGCTACAGTAGTTTTGTTTCTCATTCAATTAGATGTCATTTGTCCATGGTTTTACTGCACAATGTATATCAATAATAATATTTGTATGTGTTTGTTTTATTGTATTATTATAATAATTGTGAAGCCCTTTTCAGGAGTGTGTACGACATGACCAAATGAAAAACATAATAATTAAAAAAACAATCATCAGGGAACTTTTGCACTGCTGGTTCCTTTCACATGATTAGATCTTAACATTACTTGTTAAACAAATATGAAAATCATTAGAGTTAGAGTAACAGCATTTGTGTGTCATGATAGTCAGTGTGCAGGGTGGAGTTTTTGTATGGAGTTATATCACAGTGCAGGATATAGCAGCGGCCACAGTGATACATCCTGTGACAAAAACCTCTTCCACTGAGAAGAAAATGCTGTGTACGGTGCTGATACAGAAACAAGTTAGTAGGTGAGACTGCTTTCTGCTGCCTGTATCTGTCAAACAAAACTCTTTTTAGGAAACACAAAGATGTTTGAAATACACATAAGGATGTGTTAGGACATCATGAGCTTAAAACACACAGTGAATCTTGTAGATATTCACAAAGTAAAAACAGCAGTAATTAGGTTTTAACGGTAAAATTTAAAATAAAATGGAGCAAAAGTGAAATGTTCTTTCATGATTTCATAGTTTTACTGTAAAAAGGTATTGAAATATAGTAAATACTCTTGTTGAGTACAAATAGTACAAAATACTGACCATGCACCATATCAGGCAAAGGTTTTTGTATGAGTCTGTGACACTGTGTACCTGGGTGGCCACAGTGATATTTGGTAATACAAAACCTGTCCTATGCTGAACTGAAGCACAAAGTCACTGTGCCTCAAGAAAAAGAGAAGATTTTCACAAACCCCAAATTATAAGACATTAAATAAATGTGGTAATCTGTGGAATAGTGGATGGTAAATTACATTTATGTTGAATTGTATTTTTCTTTTCAGTTTTACCATGAAAAAACAAAAATCACCCCAGAAAAGCTGTATTTTTTTCTCATGCTTTGTATCAGCAAAGATAATATATTTCACACAGTGAAAAACAAACATAAGATTTTTGTCCACTTACAATTTGTTTTAAATGGGACTTAACGGTCACATATTAAGTATCAAATACGTATACTCATGGCTACCCACAACTTCAAGTGTACTTCTATACTAACACACATAAACTCGAATACTGTTAGACTTAAATTAGAGATACTATCAAAAGCGAAATGAAAATGTTTGTACATCTTGGACTTGTGTTTAACAACATCCTTACTGGTTAATATTTATGTAATACAGAGGAAACGATCTTCACCACAACAGGTGCTTCCTCATCCAACAAACTGAAACTTTAGACTGAAAGCCAAAGGCTCAGACACCAGCACTGATAATACATGATAATATATTACACAAAAGCAGGCCAGAGACACTAGATTTGTATGTTTTCAACATGAAAATAATTAACAATCAGGTAGCAGGGAGAGCTTGACTGTAACACACAATAAGTGAATCACACTACTTCATTTAACATCACAAAACTTTCATTAAAAATGTCTTTGTACTTGAGCTAAGCTGGAATGTTTGGTTAGCAGCATCAGTTCAGGCTACATATCCCAATCTTTGTAGAAATCTATGAAATAAAAAGATCAAAAGGAAAAAAATTATTCCAAGATTTCAATATTTAAAAGAAGGGAAATGTAATGTCCAAATACTACAAAAATGAGCAGCATGTAGCAGCATTAGCTATCATACTTCCATGTTATAACATATTTTTGTCATTATTTTGATGTACCATTTCATTTAAACAAGAAGTTATTCTTGTTATGACAAGAGACTTCTAATTATAGCAAGATAAGTTAGTATGTCTTTATAACAAAAAACCTTCTTAACTTTCATGATGCCGGGATTCCCCCAAGAAATGGGTTAGCGCCTTCTCGTCCTCACAGCCATTGATAACATGAGTCCAGCTGATCAATACAAACTTTAAATGTCAACTCGATACAGACTCTTTTGGGTAAAACATGTGTCCAACTGGTGATTATCAACCTAATTTCATCTCGGCGTCTGACTGCAGTGCAGCGGTGAGTTTTGTTCCCACACATGAGCAGCTGATTGTGACTGATGAGGCTGTTTGTCTATACTTTGCCCAACTTGTAAAACATCTGAAGTTTTTCTTTCTTCCTGAAATTGTACATGTAAATGCTGCTCTGATCTGGTCTATTTACTGCAAAGCGACACAATATCAATTAATTCCCTGCTGAGCTGAATCAGACAGATCTTTATGCAACAGTCTTCTCACTCAGAATTATGTGGCCTTTGCTGTGTGATGTAGCGCCACTACAAGGTTTCCCTCAAGCTTAAAGGGACAGTTCACCCCAACATCAAAAATAAATTTTTATTCCTCTTACCTGTTGTTAGAATAAAAATGTACATAAGTTATCCCATTTATGTTTTGTTCTTAGTAGCCTTTAAAGTACACAGCAATGCTGTGTGTATATGTGTGTTATTAAACTTGTGTCTGTGAGAATAACAGGAATGCACCCTGCCATCCCATGACCGACAGGGCAGGTTGACACCGCACCAGATGGTCTCATGAGTTGTGGCTGCCACCAAGGCCGCTCTCACGAGATAGACCTGACAACACCATTTTGTTTCTTTTCTTATGTAGCAGTATACACTTCCCCCACCCCTTAGAAAACTATGTAACAGGGAATCTCCTAAACTGAATAAAAAAGAGGAGGCTGCATGGATGCACTTCAGAGTGAGTAGGAGATGTAACTGAATGCATCTATGCTTACTCTCCTCGAGTAAAACTTAAGTTAATGCCTTTGTCTTTCTTTCCTTGTATATGATTTAAATGTTCTAGGTGTCTTGAACCTGACACCTGTAGTGCTATTTATCCATCTAGATTGTTTGGGTGTGAGTTGCTGAGTTATGGAGATATCAGCCGTACAGATGTCTGCATTTTTTTTTATGTGCTGGCACTTAGCTTGTGGTGCTCAAAACGCCAAAAAAATAAATTTGAAAAACTCAACAGCAATCTCTCTTTCCAGTTCCTACATGAAACTGCTCACAACAAGGTCTGGATTATCTTGAGTAACGGGGCATGATTTCTGGACATATCTGCAGTGATAAACACTCCTATAGCATTAGCCTCAGCTGTACTCAAATGTTAGCATGCTAACATACTAAACCAAGATGGTGAACATTGTTAACATTACCTTGTAAACATCAACATGTTAGCATTGACCGCTGTGCCTAAATACGGCCTCACTGATCCATTAGCTTTGCAGTAGACTCTTGTTCAATGGTAATGGTCATATTTGAACACTGACACGGCCTTGAAATTTTGTAAAATGTCATGGCTTGTTGTGTAATTATATAGCATTAGTTCTATTAAATTTGTATTGTTCAGATAAACCTACTGTATTCGGCTTAGCAGTGATGTTGCTAGGTATGCGTCATGTGTCTCTGACGCATTAAAATCCGAAAGGACCCAGTAAACTCACTAACGACTATCGTACTCTATATTTTCCTTGATAATGTTGCATCGTGAACAACAAATCTATGTTGAAATCATAGAAATAAACAAAAGAAACCTCGGTTTTAGAACCCAAATTTTGTTGTGTATCAGCTGTAGCATGCTAGTCTGCTTAGCCCCGTTAGTCAAGCTCATGTAGTATCACTGCTCCACCATTTGGGAGTGGAACATTACGGTTTCCCGGTTAGTTACAGCAAACATGGACACGGATTAGTGACAAACTGTATGTTGACATTGTTCAGCTGAAGTCAGGTTTGTCTGTGGAAACACTTCATTTACGCCGAATCACCCGAATGTGTCGATTAATGGAACAAGACAAAAACAGACTGGAAGGCGAGTCCTTCTCCCCACAGCGTTCAGGCAGCTGTGTGACGACGGGCATTATCTTGCATTAAGATGAAGTCATTACCAACAGCGCCTGCAAACGTTCTGACAATAGGCTCCAGGATTTCATTGCAGTATCTTACAGCCATTAAACCACCTCTGCCGAACAGGTATAGGTCTGTACGACCACCCAAACACACTCCGGCCCAAACCATGACAGAACCTCTACCGTACCCATCAACTTCAACAATGTTGCAGTCAGCATACCACTCTCCCTGGGGTCTCCAAACTCTAACAGGCCTATCATTAATTGAAACATGCTCTCGTCTGTGATGAGTACCGGCCCCCAGTGACAAAGTTGCCAGTTCTGATCTTCACATGCAGTTCTGTGTTCTGCAGTGAGAATAGATTCAGATTAATTCTTTATTGTCCTCTATAGAGGAAATTTGTTTTCACAGTCTGTACAAAAGTAACATTCAAAACAAGGTATAAATAAACAAGAAATCTTACAAAAAACAACAGAAAAAACAATTACAGTGTGCCCAGGCTATTTAAAGCATGTATAGCTGAGAGCACAAAACTCCTCCCAAAGCACGTTTTTTTTGCATGTGTTGAGGGGGTGGCAGGGGTCGTGTGCTATGGTCAGTGCTTTGCGAGTGGTGGCAGTGTCAATAAGGGCTGGCAGGTTGGAAGTGGGGATACCAATTGTTTTACAAGATATATTAGTGAGGATGGGGATAGTGAAATAACAGGTGGCGCAGTACAGGAGGATGGGTTCAATAATACTTTGGTATAGAAGAAGCAGGAGGTAGGGTTCGACTGAGAGAGCCCTAAGTTTGTGGATGGCAGAGAGTCTTTGTTGGCAGCATTTATGGATGTCTGTGATGTGGTGATCAAAGCTCAGTTTATTGTCCAGGATGATGCCGATGTACTTATAGCTCTCCACCATCTCCACTGGCTGGCCGTTGATGGAAGTTGGGCAATGAGGGGTGGTGTGTTTATTGCGGGTGTCGAAGATGAGCTCCTTTGTTTTGGTGATGTTAAGGAGGAGGTGACTGTCTGTGCACCACTGGGTGCAGTGGGCAACAGATTGTTGGTTGGCTGTGACCAAGTCCCTGTCTGTGAGAGAGGCGGGTATGGCTGGGTCATCAGAATATTTAATTATTTTGTAATGGAGGAGGGACTAAGGCAGTCATTGGGTATAGAGTGTGTAAAGGGACTCAGAACACAGCCTTGGGGGGCTCCAGTGTTGATGGTGATGATGGGGGATGTAGTGGGCCTGTGACCGGTTGCCTGGCTCTCATACCGTCATCGTGGAGTTAGACTGCAAACAACATTGTTGGATAAGTGTACTCCGGTAGCACGATGGAAGTCAATTTCCAAGGATCGAGCTGTACTCCTGCGATTTTGACAAGACAAGGTGACGAGATAGCAATTTTGCTAGGTGTTGTCATACACAAACAACCTTGACCATGTCTCCTGCGGTACTGCCTAGACTCCTGGTAATGTCTCCATAGTCGGCTGGCCACACTTGGAGACACGTAGAACCGCCGAGCTACCACCCGAACCCCTTCACCATCCCCCAGCAGTTGAACTGCTCTGGCAACCTCAGTCCGGTCCAAATGTTGTCTGACACCACCAACGATCATTAGGAGACATCCAGCAATCATAATCCATACAGAAAACATCATCCTGCCCAGAGACTGAATAATTAGCTAATGAAAGTAACACAAATGCCATTCCTTAAATTGGGGCATGTTCACACAGCCACTCCTGCAGGCAGTGTCTTCATGCTTTAGACCATTCAAACATGAACTCTTCTGTAGCTAAACTAATCCTCTAATCACACAAACAGTGCACAAAATCAAACTTTTATGGTAGACTGGTTGTGCCATTCTAAAAATATGTTGCTCAAATGTTTTGGAGTAATGCATTATATATAAAACATACTCTGTTTTTGTGGGAGAAATTTTGGGGGTGACTGAGGGGTTTATGGGTGCTATAGAATTTATGACCTAACTAAAGTATGGTTTCACAAAGGAGGCCTCAGGCCCTGTGATTATGTTATTTTGGGTATGAGGCACTAGATGTTCCTAACATGAGACAGAAGTGTCCCTAAAGTCTCGGTTCTTTTTATACTGATAACTTGGGACAGAGACAGTCTTTTATTGTCTCATCTATAGATAATGTTACCTGTAAACCACCACCCACTGTTCTGCTATAAGAAGTGGACCTTTTCGATGCAAAGTTAAGTATTGTGTAGGCTGTGTCTCTGTGTTCACGCAGCCACATTGCTTCTCTGTCAACAGATTTGTTTGTAATAAATCCATATATTCATGTAAGGCCTGGGGCTCATCGAGTTATTCTTTTATTCAATTGAAGACTCTCTTCAGTACATTATTTTCTTCAACAATTTGGCATCACAAACAAGGATTCCAACATTTCAGTCTCTAAAGCTAACAATACTGGAGAATGGTGCTTTGTTCAAGATCTGGAAGCTTGTGTTTGTTCTAGCTGCAATGCCAAATTAATATTATTTCTAATTTGGCCTCAGAGCCTCATGACTCTAAATTCCATACAGTGGTGTGGTTGTGTTCAGCATTTAGTTAGTATTGTTCCTACAAAATAAGCCTCAGGTAAATGAGAGACTTTTTGACCTTGTTGACCTGATGGAGGCATGTTGCTTCTGAGAAGACAGGTGAATAGACTCAATTCTCCTCCTGAAATATTTTGACTGAAAGAGGTCACAGAGCATCGCTTGCCAAGCTGTCAGTCTTGGGTCACCTAATTGGGGAAGCTTTGGAAAAATGGTTGTCTCATCCTCTTACCAGACAGAGTTAGTGCCTCCTCCACATACCAAAGCAGAGATTTGCTCCCTCTGCAAGCTTTGGATTCAATGATCCACTGAAATGGACTTTGTCGTTTATGCTGTCACTCTAAACTCTTCATCTGAACCCCTTCAGTGCACTGAACCCATGACATCTGCACTTATGCTTTTTCTGAGGTAAACGGCTTTGTCAGGGGCATCTTGATTCGGAAACAGGGCTCTCATTACCACCTCATGGCTCTCTATTCTTCTAAACTGCCTCCTTAATGCAGGGGATGCCAGTCTGTTTGCGAACTATCACAACTACGTGCTATTATAATAGACTTATGTTGGACAACACTCCATGATACACTCAAAATCCCATGTCATGGCGGATTAAAGCATGCCTCTATGAAGAGGGCAAGAACAATTAGAAACAACAGGATCAATATTATACAGGCACACAAATCCTGAGATCACCAAGGTCAGAATCTGAGGGGACCAAATATACAGACAGTTTAAGACAATTTAATACCCAAAGTGGTGGAGACAAAATAAACTGTATAAAATGGCGTTAAAGCATGCATTCAGTGAAACAACAGGATCAATATTAAATAGCCTGAGAGAAGAGGGGTATTGACTATTGCCAGGAGGTCTGATGCCATGCAATTAAAAATATTCTTTGGAAAACTTGTGGGAAGAATACCATGACAGCAGGAGGAAGAACTCAGACGTAACAAAATCTCCTCCCGGGCATTTTGGCTGAAGGGATCAAACTGTGTCATGCAGACTGAATTGGTTTTAAGAGGAAACATGGATGACAGAAACCCTTTTCCTGATACAGGGGCACTGATAGCTTATCTGATTTTCTGAATTTTGTTGTTGTTGCATGATTAGGTAGATAGGAGTTTGGGGGTCACGTCTATTATTGCGATTTTTGGTAATGAGAGAAAAAAAAGAGATCATCTTGGTTTTTCTTAGTTCTAAGCTATACGTGCAAAGACTCAGATACAGAAATCTCATAATGAATATGGAAATTTGATTTTCACCATCTGTGTTCCGCTTTTCGACACTCCACTCCCAGTGTCGCATTTCTCCATGGTGCTTTTTACCAGAGACAACTTTGACCTTAACGGGGGCGACTGCAATGATAAGATTTGCAATTTTAGAGCTAACATTTTCCACCATATCATTGACAGAGTTGGAACAAAGGGCAGGTGTGAAGGATAAAGCCTGAGTGAACAATTTGCTGATGTTTTCAGTGATTTACTGTTTTGTGATAATCTCCATTTGTACCTCAGTGCAAACACTGATATCCGTTTCAAAGCACAGGAGTGATCTTCCCACAACGCTGCCAATCTTTTGTCTTTCAAGAGTGTGATGACCCCTGTCTACCTGTTTTTCTACCTGATTTTCCTGGTGGGTGGGGCAGGGCAGGGGATCATCAGTGCCAACTGGAAACACCTGGGCCCAGTGTTCCCAGTCTATAAAGCCCTGGCTGTTACTAACAGTCTCCCTCTCCTCTTCCATTTGGTTATGTTGCAGCTTTAGTGTCTCTTCCGTTCTTCCCTTTACTTTGTGTACAGGCACAACACACACTATCTCCACTCTCATGCACACCCTACGCTACTGATTCCACTGACCTCCACTCTAAATGTGTTTTTTGTACTTTTGTTATGTATTTAATTAATCTCAGTTTGTTTAATAAATCACTTTGTTTAACTTTTGAAAACCACTTTGTCATGGCCTTACGAGCCGGGCTGTGACGAGAGTGTGACCCTTATCGTGTGTGGGCTCTGTCACAGGCTGAGTGAGTCCAGCCATCCTGAATGCAAGATAATTTGATAGCACTATTGTCCGGGGGATTGTCAACATGGATGTTGAAATCATGAAGTCAGTGCAGATAATCAACAGTAGTTCAGTTAAGTCATCAAAGAAATTTGCAGAATATTTTGGTGGCCTGTAGATATTTAAGAACAAAGCTCGGCAGGAGGAATCTAGCTGCAGAGCCAGATGTTGAAAGAAGGACATTTTTTGTGGCATTTTCTTGCATTGGAAAGCGTTATTAAACAAACTGGACACTCCACCTACTTTCTTATGCATTCTATTTTCACCCATAAAACTGGAGTTGGGAGGGGCTGATTGGATAACAACACGGTTGTTTTCATCTAACCAAGTTCCAGTTAAAAACATAAAGTTAAGGCAGTGCTTGATCATCAAATTATTAATTAAAAGTGATTTGCCTGACACTGACCTGCCATTTACAAACGTTAGGTTCAGTATGTTCTCTGGGGCTGACTGTGGTCTTATGGGGACAGTTATCAGCTTTGAACAGTTTCTTGTATGTGCTGAGCAGGCTGAGTACATTTTGTTTGTACCTGTGACAACAGGAATGGGGAGCTGTAATGGCACTGGCGTAATCCTGACAGCGATGAGCATGCTTGGGTTACTAGAAGTCTGACTCCTAATGAACAGCGGACGAGAAGCATGGAGAACTTATCAGACTGATGATAAAACCCTGGGGACGTCAATCGTAGTGGGACTGGTCAGAATGAGTGGACATCAGGGAAATGTTTTGGCTGCCTGCAACATGTGGTGTGGGCGATGCAGTACCAAATGTTTGTGGACAGAGCTTTTGCCCCTAACCAGATTTGGTTGCATGCCATCATTTCTAAACAACTGTCTGCATTCCCAAAAGAGGCAAAAATGGTCAATGTAGGAGACACTATGGGCAGCGCTGGCTGATGACAGCAGTTGTCATGAATGTGGTACCCACCACTGCAGCATATCCTCGACATTTGTGAAGTTGTACTTAATACTGCACAAGAAAATATTGGCACGTATGACTTTTTTAATACCTGTAAAATTTGATTCCAATCAATATTTCCATTATGTATATGCTATAATATAAATTAGATTCATTATAATCATACAAGTGTAAATTGACAGACAGCAAAAACGGCAGTATTATGGCATTGACAGCAAATTACTTTTTTTAGGTCATGTACATGCAAATACAGCTTCCTGTGAATGTTCCTGTATTCTTTTAATTTTTAAATCTTATTTTTTACACTATAAATATACTTTTGCAGACTTGAAATTAAACACCTGTATGTTAACTTTTGAAGTTGCTAGTTGCACAGCTTCAGTGAAAACATCCACTGACTGCCTGGACGGAAGGAAATCAATCCTAAAACATGTGAAATACTAAAGCACTAAAAGATACACAAGCTTGTAGTTAACAGGCTAAAACACTAGATACCTCCAGGATGGACAGTGTGGCTGACTGAAGTGGCTGTGATGGATCAAGTGAACATGTACAAAAATGTATTTTAATTTTTACATTTTTAAATATAAATGGTGAAAATGTCAACTTCAGGGCAGCAGAGCCCTATATCATTAACTTATATCAAGCTTAATCGTAATTCGGCTGAATCAAGTGTATCTGGTTGTGTGAACTCCATGCTGCAGGAACTGGAGCTGCCAGGAGGGTCTGATAAAGAGGAAGTGTTCACTAACCGTTGGCAACACATTTTTTATATTTTATATAACCCAGACCACAGGAAATGGATGTCTCAAGGGAAGTGGTTCATAAATAGTACAGAGGGAATTGCTTTGTCAGTGAAACATGTATGCTTCTCTTGGTTTAAACAACGCTTTTAGTATTTGTATTAGAAGCAGATTGTAATATATCACTGTGATGGCTACTTTGACTACTGGGGGAAAGGGACACAAGTCACAGTAACTTCAGGTGAGTAATAATCAAACATATTTTAAGTGAAAACAATTCAGTATTTGTCTGATTCATTATTAAATTTATGTTGGTTTATACTGCACTTAAACTAGGATGTAATCTACAGGAAAAGCATCAGGGTAAATGTTAGGTATATACAGTAGTTTACTGAGTGAGAACAACAATTTATTAGATGATACAAGCGGTTTAGTATTTTTGCACTAAAGAGCTATTGAAACATGTCACTGTGACCACTACTTTGACTACTGGGGAAAAGGCACAATGGTGACCGTCACAACAGGTAAAATAACCTTCTTTTTGTCTTCATGTTGAAAATGGAATAATTACACTGTTTAATATAGTATATTTAGACCTCAGTGGCATCAACGGCATCTTTAAGGTGCTTGTTTTTGTATGTTGGATGTGTTGACATATTACACTGTGACGATGCTTTTGATTACTGGGGGAAAGGCACGATGGTTACAGTTACATCAGGTAAGCCAAAACTTTTTTTTTTCTTTTTCTAATGTATACATTTTGATTTAAAAACAGTTTTAGTATTTTTTTAAGAAATCCAGTTGTGACACCACGCAGTTCATTCATTTCTGGGATACTGTATGTTAAATGTGTTATAATCAGTAGACTCAGTTTAAACTTTGGTGGTGAAAATCATGTTTGGTTCCATCTTCTGAATCCTTATTTTCAAAAGCCAAGGTAAATATGTCAGAGGGTAGATTGTCATAAACTAACCTACCATGGAAAGTGCAGATATCAGGGAACAGGTTTTTGTATGCAGTGGTTAATCATTTGGTGAACTGTGACTACGCTTTTGACTACTGGGGAAAAGGCACAATGGTGACCGTCACCTCAGGTATGTAATTGTAATATTTCTGATTAATCACATTACTAAAATATATAGTATCATTTTCATGTGGTCACAACTGTTGGCCAGTGATACGACAGCCAACAGTATTTTGTAGACTGACAAAGAATTTGTGAAAAGTTTAAAACTCCTGATTTGAACTGTTGCCGAAACAAAACTGATTGGCTTGAAGTTATGGGATGTTACTGTGATGAGTTTTTGTGAGAAGTGTCAATTGACTCTCTTAACTGTGGCAACTGGGCTTTTGACTACTGGGGAAAAGGCACTACGGTCACCGTCACCTCAGGTATGTCATTTTAATATTTCTGATTAGAGAATAAAATTCCTAATCACATTACTAAAATATATAGTATCATTTTCATGTGGTCACAACTGTTGGCCAGCGATACGACAGCCAACAGTATTTTGTAGACTGACAAAGAATTTGTGAAAAGTTTAAAACTCCTGGCTGTTTAGTTCAGTTGGAACGTAAGTCTATCAACAGGTGTATATTTCACTTTGATTTTAACTGTTGCCGAAACCAAACTGTATGGCATGAAGTTACGGGATATTACAGTAATGAGTTTTGGTGAGAAGTTTGAATTGACTCTCTTAACTGTGGCAACTGGGAAGCTTTTGACTACTGGGGAAAAGGCACTATGGTCACAGTGTCATCAGGTAAGATTAGTTTGATTTCAAATCTACAGCATGTTTCAGACTGTGAAATGTCATGTTTAAGTTATTCTGTAACTTCTCAGCATGTCAAGTGTCAAGTGTTTTAATACAGTATGTACTGTAAAAAGTCAAACAGCGATATTCTCAGTAGGACACACTGGTGGATATTTATGGCTAATTTGATTTTGGATCATTTAAGTGGATTTTCTAACAGTGGGATTTATTAATTGTTAAGGTAGACGCTTGTTGCACTCCACATTAGTAGACGTAGCCTTTTCATACAAACAGCTAAGTAGATTCAGCACTGTGCTACTATGCTGCTTTTGACTACTGGGGAAAAGGTACAACAGTAACTGTTTCATCAGGTGAGAATACTCTTTAACCTCATACATAATTGCTGAATTTGAACAAAAGTAATACGTTTTTGTACAAATATGACTTTAACTCAGTTACTGGATGTTTACCAACTTTCACCTTCATTCCTTCAATTTAAAAAAAATACTAAGTTGTGCATTTAAAGTAATTTACCTATTTATATATAGATCAACAAAAAGCTACCGCAATTAATGTTATTGACCTTAGTGCAGCAAACAACATCTAAATAAATGAGATAGGGAAACATGAAACACTTGAAATGTCCTCATTCAACAACATATTAAAAGGTGATGCCTTCCATGCTGTGCTTTGTTACACTGTTGATCAACTCAACTGACTTGGTGAAAAATGTCTGTTGTGTTGAATCTTATTTTTATTTTGGTAGTTTAATTACACGTTTGTTTTTCCTTTCTTAGCCACTTCAACTGGACCGACTGTGTTTCCTCTGATGCAATGTGGTTCTGGGACTGGAGACATGGTCACTCTTGGCTGCCTTGCCACTGGCTTCACACCTTCCTCACTGACCTACGCATGGAGCAAAAATGGGGCTGCCTTGACGGACTCCATTCAGTACCCTCCAGTACAGAAAGGCGACGTTTATACGGGAATCAGTCAAATCCATGTGAGGAGACAGGACTGGGACGCCAGGGAGTCTTTCCAATGTGCCGTGACACATCCAGCAGGAAATGTACAGACTAATTTCATAAAACCAAGTAAGACTCATGCTAAGTCAAATAAAATGCCTTTTTAGTAGTTGATTTGAAATCTAGCAGGTTTACATGGTGGAGCTGTTAACATATTTTATGATTGTGCAGCAATTTTAAGGTTTTTTAATTAAATGTATTAATTACACAAAATGTACAAGCAGTAATAATATCTGATAAATAATGTCGTACTTAATTGGCTGCTATTGCCAGTAAATTGATGAAGAATACAATATCAAACACTTAGTCAAAGAAAGTTTAACATTTTACAGTGCAGTAAACAATGTACTGCAACGCTACTTTAAGTCAATACTTATGATACGGATAAGAAAATAAACTTCATTTCAAGATCATTTGGTGACCTTATGTCAAATAACTAATTCAAGTCACAAAAGCTCTAGTTGTTATAATAATTTAACGATAGTGCAATTCATGCATTAATAATAATAAGTCATAAATAAGAGTTACTTGGTTTTGGGGTTTTCCTGAGAAATGTCATTAGTGACAGACTTTACAACACCTTTGTAAATTTATTCCGAGCGGCTGATGTTGACACGTGTGAACTAAACGTAAAAGAAAGCAATAATTGGTTTCACCGTTTTAGAAACAAATATACTCCAATCTGTCATTAAGGAACATAAACACAGCAGAGAGTATGAAAATAAAATACAACCGTTACCAAATTTAATAGCGTGACACAGCCTTAAAAATGTTTAATTCCATAAACCAGACGATGAGGTGGAATGAGAAGGCTGAAGCTTCCTTGTGTATATTCAGCTGCTGACTCAGTCTATTTGATTCTTTACTAATATGCTGTATGTCCTCTGCACCTGTCTAAGAACAGATTACTGCAATGTGTTCTGCTTCCTTCCATCTATCTGCATAATCCTAGTTATGCAGATAGATGGAAACTGTGTGTTGATCATTAACATCCACGTTAAATCTGTGTTCGCTTGCCCGAGCAGTCAATGTATATGCAGAAGCGAGCATTAAAGCTCTGCTGTTCAGTTATCTAATTTTCTTATTATGAAAATCTCATTTTCCTTTTGACTCTTTCTGCACACTTTAGTAACAAGCTACAGTAAGTGTTAATTTAAGGAGCCAATCACATGTGCATGTGTGTGCAAGTTGCATAACATACAGTAGTACAGAAAAGTCATAAACTCACTTATATTGTAGTAAATCTAGATTACATGAACACTGGAGCACATTGTTCACCTCTGCTTCTGCATATATATATATTATTCTCTGCTTCCGCATACATATATTTGTGTGTATGTTTGTTTTTCAGAGGTGACTTATGTGCTGCCAACTGAACTTAAAGTGTTGGCCTCCTCTGGAGAGGAACAAGAGGCTTCCTTCTCCTGCTTTGCCAGAGATTTTTCACCAAAAGATTATGAGATCAAATGGCTGAAAAATGAAGCTGAAATCCCCAACAAAATATATGAGATCAAAATGCCTCTTGGGGAAAGAAAGGACAAGAATGGAACTACACTGTACAGTGCAGCAAGTTTCCTCACGGTACCGGCCAGTGAGTGGACTGTTGACACTAAGTTTACATGTGAGTTTGAGGGGAAAGGTGAAAACGGTGCAACATTCATGAATTCATCAGTGACCTACAAACATACAACTCGTGAGTAAATTGCTTCTTTTTCTTTCAAAATGATATGTAAATTTAACTTCAATTCTCATGGTTTTGCAGCCTTTTCTGTTCAATAATTGTTCATTAATCCCTCACTCAACAGCTGGCAACTGTGAAGTAGATGTGGACATAAAGATCACTGGCCCCACGTTGGCGGACATGTTTTTAAACAGAAAAGGAACTATAGTATGTCAAGTCAAGGTAAACGAGCCATATGTCGGAAGGATTTTGTGGGAGGACGAGAAAGGAAACGAAATGGCTGGTGCCTCGAAAGACCTTCAATGATAAAGGCACATTTAGCCTTCCACTTGAAATCACGTATGACGAATGGAGCAAGGGGATAAAGCGCTACTGCGTTGTTGAACATGAAAATTTGATTGAACCACTTAAGGAACTCTATGAAAGGAGTTTCGGTAAGAAACCTATTCAGCAATTGTGCACTAAAAGCCTGTTTAATTCTTCTTGTCATGCCATCAAACACGTTAAGAGTGTTATCTCTAAGTGTGTTGTTTTGTGTATGGTGTATTTGTATTGTGTATTTTGTAGCAGAGATTTCCTTCAGTACTGCAGGTACTTGTATCTGTGGCAGGAGGCCTAATTGTTCTCTCATGCTTGCAGGAGGACAGACTCAGCGTCCTGCAGTGTTTATGCTGCCTCCAGTAGAACATACTAGAAAAGAAACGGTGACCCTGACTTGCTATGTGAAAGACTTCTTCCCTCAGGAGGTTTTGGTGACTTGGCTTGTTGATGACGAGGAAGCAGACTCAAAATACAAGTTCTATACCACAAACCCCGTAGAGAGCAATGGATCCTATTTTGCTTATGGCCAGTTATCGCTCAGCCTTGAGCAGTGGAAAAAGAATGACGTGGTGTACAGCTGTGTAGTTCACCACCAGTCTCTGGTTAACACAACTAATGCTATTGTCAGGTCCATCGGGCACAGAACATTTGAAAACACCAACCTGGTCAACCTCAACATGAACATCCCTGAAACGTGCAAGGCCCAGTAGATGTTATTTTGTGTCGTTGTGTCTTCTGCTGTTTGTTGTTTCATGTTTGTTGCTTGTGACATGACATTGTGTTTGTCTTTTTAATGCAAAATCAAAATAAAAAAAGCACTTTGCAATTCTGCTGATGTATGTTGCATGCAGTTCATGTCTTTATTTGACCAATATCTTGAGCTACATGTTTGTCGTAAGTGTACTGTCAGTGCTATCCTAATGCAACAAAGGTTAGGTGCAGATATCAGCATGTTGGAGTTTTAAAGCACAGTGACAATAACAATATATCAAACTTTCAACATCATATTGTATTCACTAGAATAACACCACCACCAACTTTAGGCAAAAACAAAAGAAATCATATTTGTTCATTTATATTTGTAGATGGTGCATTAACACTGTTTGTGTGACTTGTCTTTGTGTAAGTGTGTTTCCTCTGCTGGGTCTTGCACCCCCAACACAAAATGATTGTTTAATGTCGAACTCCAGCTCTGCGGTCTCTCAGTCAAATGATGAATACACTGACTCACAAGCCAAGTCACGCATGCCACACCAATAATGGGGTCTTTCAAAAGCAATTCAGGATCATTGCAGGACCACTTTAATCAACATAATCAACATTTTAGAAGGACTTGCAAAACTATTAGGCCTTGTGGTACACTCGTAACAGTGTGATAATTAAGACATATGCCAGTACTGTTTTTTTATTTGTGGTCTATTTCACACTTTTATTGACTGACTGACTGACTGACTGACTGACTGACTGACTGACTGGTCTTTGTCTCATGAGCTATTGTTCAAAGCTGGGAGTGGATTGTCCCAAGCATTAACTGAATAATTACTGTACACTACATCCAGAGTTCCTGATCGAAACTAACAACCAATGGAACAGTGCCATGGAGGCAGAAGAAGATAACATGGGAAAAACAGCCCTCACCTTCATCCTCCTCTTCCTCATCACGCTGCTGTTCACCATCGGAACCACTGCTTTCAAGGTAATAATGAGTTTATATGTCAGAGTGGTGCACAGATCAACCAGAAAAAGACAACTCAGTAAATAGTTTCACGTATTCAAACAGCACAGACGGGTTGGCAGAAAACTCCCCCTAACATGAGGAGTGGAGGGTCAATAGGTTCATACAGGGCAAAGCTGTGATAGAAAAAATGGCAGCAACACATGATAAGTATCATCGTAATGTAATCACATTGTAACTACTTCAGAAAATGTCATAACGCATTATGAATGTTTGACTACATCTTGTTGCTGGTATAAGTAATTTATTTACCACCCTGACCAAAAACTAAAATGATCTTTACCCACAATCTTTTTCTAAAGATTAAATTCTAAAAGTGACGGCATAAAAATCTCAACTATTAATGATGTGTGCATGTTCAGGGGGTGGACACAAAAACAGCAACGCTTGTGCAATTTATTGCTTTGAAACACTATAAACTTAAAATAAAAATCCCCCTTGTAAAGCATAAAGAGTTTTACAGACTATACTAGAGAGGTGTTGAATCAGGGGGTATACTGAGTTCTGTCTTTTTACATTTTGAGCCCGACAATGACTAATGATCAAATTTATGAGCTATTATACTGAATTTAATTCTATTTTTCAGGTGTTGCTGTTATTGTGTTTTCAATATTAGCCCAACATAGTTTCAACTCCAACAGAAGCCAGTTGTAACATTTTGTTTGTGCCATATGTTGATACGTTTATTTTACAAATCATCAGAAAACGCATGCATGGTGCAATGCCTCACTAACAATATTGAAGTTAATCTCACTTTTTTTTAACTCACAGCGCCTATGAAATACATTTTTAGGTTCCAGTGGTAAATGTTTTACTTAAACTATGAAGGACATCCTTACAAAGAGTCAGGCCAGCATTCAGGATTCATGTGTGTATTGTAATATTTTATGATGCAGCAATGTTGTAACTGTAATGTGCATACGTTGGTCATATAGTGCATTTTCAATAAAAGCACACATGTAAATGGTGACAAATAGCAGGAATTTGATCATTTTGGTGCTATATTACTAATCCAGATTTTTATGTTTTCTTTCTGTCTTTTCAGGTTAAATGAAACAAGGTGAACTTTCTGAAAAAAAAAAGTCTTTTTCACGCAGTTTTTCTTATACACTCATAGTATGATGTAAGTAATCACAGCTGTCCTTTTTTCATTTTCATTACAAGAGATTTGTGTCTTTTTGAAAATAAATGTTAAAATGAAGATAACCACTGATGTTGCTCATCCAACTTTTTTCTCTCTTCCATTATTTTGAAATTGTCTATACTGTCTATAGTTTCACCTCTACAAGTTTAATCCATAATGTTTTTTATTATTTTATTATGTAATATGCTGTTATGTTCATCACCTCCCCAGCACCTGGAATCAACAGCCCATGTTCAGCTCAATATGTAAATTTGGAGATTTTACTGTCAGTTAGTTCTCGAGTCTATTAATAATAGACTCGAGAACAAAAACCTTTAGCAAAGTCAGGAGAAGCCATGTAAAATGCATATGTAAACTGATATGAGATATTCAAATGTGCACTCTGTTTCTCTTACTGGCATAACCACACCTCACACCTGGTGTCTGTGATGCACCGTTGCTCTTTGCATCGTTTCACTTCTGTATTTTGGTGCTTTTTTGGGACCTGGGTGTTACTCAATGCTTCCGCTTGCTGCTAGCCCTGCTCACTCTGCCCTGTCATGCTGCAACATCTGTGCAACAGACTTCCTGCCCCATCTCCACCTGACTTTAAGACGCCAGACACTGTAAAAGTACAACTCTGCCATCTAGACTAGATACAAAGACATTACACTTAGAACTGAGACAACACAGTTGATTACTTGACCAAAATTTGAAGGTATGTATAACTGAAGAGATGAAATCAGCTCATATTTAAAAAAATGTTCATATCCAACATTTAGAATGAGGCAAGTAAAGACAAAATAATCTCTTCTCCATCTCAGGCCAGCGGGTTGTCTCACCAAACATCACATTACACCCTGTCTGGGAAGGTGAATTCGGAGCCTCACCAGTCAGACTCATCTGCACCCTAAGTGACATCTTTCCAGACAAACTGAATGTGACGTGGCAACGGGACAACACATCTCTAGACAGGCAAATCCAAAGGAAGCTGCAGAGTGTGGAGGGAGTGGAGAAAACCTTCAGTCTAAGCAGTGAGATTGAGCCAAATATGACAGAGTGGGCAGATGGCTCAAGTTTTACATGCATGTCCATTCACAACAACAGTGAATTTAGAAAAACAATAAGTATTTGTCAAAGTAAGTATGTACAGCTAATGTCTCAGTGCATAATATGAAAATTGTTGATATATCATGAATCTTTTAAATAGTTTGAATTAGATTAACATGTGTGGCCACACACGCAATTTTTTTTTGCAGTCCATTCAAGCGCCGCTCCTTCCATTCATGTGGAGATTCCCAGCTTCAAGACAGTAATGATGTCAGCGTCTGAGGTGAAGGCAACATGTTTGGTCCGCACTGTCCTTGACGCCAAGGTGACCTGGCTGATGGATGGGAAACTTCCATCCAGAGACCAAGTGAACAAGGTCACAAACACAACTCATTTAATAAGCACTCTGACGGTTTCCTTAAATCAGTGGAAACGACTGAAGCTTCTAAACTGTAAAGCTGAACATCGCTGCTTCTCATCCGCTGAAAAGACCGTAAAAGTCGCAGGTAAGACAACTATACAACATGAAAATCAGACATCTTATAACAGCAAAGGACCAAAAAGATATAATTCCGCGTTGTTTCCTGTCGTGATCATCCAGGGCCTGCAGTTACAGCTCCATCAGTGGAGATCAGGAGATCGCTCCCAGATTTGCTGAAGGGAAACAGTGCTGTGCTGGAGTGTGACATCACACAACTCTCCTCCAGTGACCTCTACGTCACCTTTCAGGCCAACAGTGTTGATATTTCTGACAAACAGTATGTTGATCTCCCTGAAGCCCCAGGCCTCCATTCGGTCAGTAGACGCTTCACTGTCCCTCCAAGTCACTGGAAGAAAGACACAAGTTTCACCTGCAAAGTGAATCAAGGCTTCTCCAGCAACTTTAAGTCAAACTCTACTGGCAGAATTTTTGGTGAGAGGAGTTACTTTGCTTTCCCTTAATGACAGTTGATTTTATCTTCTTGTGTCACACTTTATTGATCTGTAATAGATTGATTCTTTGATGCACCGATTCATCTCTCATTTAGGGGACCCATCAGTGGAGCTCCTTCTGGTCCCCAGTAAAGAGTCAGGACCACAGAGGCTCGTTTGCTCTGGATGGGGCTTCGACCCTCAAATTAAATGGTTTTCTGAGTCTCAGCAAAGATCTCCATCAACTAATGACATCAGCATGGGTGCAGATGGACGTGTGGCAGTAACCAGTCAACTTCATATCCCCCAAACAGAGTGGAAAACAGGGAAGGGCTTCACTTGCAAAGTGTCTGACAAGTCTCTGAACAAAACAGTTGAAAAGGAAATCAGCCTCTGTTCAGGTAAAATGACCATAATCCATAATCATACTAATGCATTAAGTGTAGAATAAATACATTCAAACTGTTTCTGAATCATCCATCAAGCATTTGAGACATTTTCAGTCATAATCCTTACTTGATAGGTGTTACATTTTCTCTGCCTTTAATGTCATGCTGTTTTTTTCAGTAACTCCAGCATCATCTCAGATAGTTGGCGTATACGTTCAGGGACCACCACTCCAGGAGCTTCAGCGCCAGGGACAGGTGACTGTCACCTGTCTTCTGATCGGCCCTTCTCTTAATGATTTCTCCATCCACTGGAAAGTAGGTGGGATCAAATATTCTCTCAATGTCCACACGGAGCCACCGGTGAGTCACAGCAATGGGACAGAGTCTTTACGGAGCTTCCTCAATGTGTCAGCGGAGGACTGGCATGCATATAAACAAGTGTCTTGTGAGGGAAAGCACCGATGTTCCAACCAGAGCTACGAGGACCATATAAGCAAAAGCAGAGGTAGTGTTATACATAAAAAGCATCAGAAACTCGCCAATAAAAATCAAAAAATACATTCTCCATGATGCTGGTTGTGACTAAATGATGAGATTGAAATAGACAAAAGATAAACTCTTACTTACTTTTGTCTTCTGTTTCTGTTTCTCAAGACCTGTATCCACCAACAGTGAAAATAATACAACCAACTGCCTCTGAGCTGTCTACATCAGACGTCCTCACACTTATTTGCCTAGTTTCTGGATTTTTCCCATCTAACATCATAGTGTACTGGGAGGAGAATGGCCAGAGACTCCCTTCAACTCGCTACACCAACAGTCCTGCCTGGAAATACACAGGGAGCAGCACTTATTCAATGAGCAGCAGACTAAACGCATCCAAAACTGAGGACAAGCAGTCTACGTATTCTTGTGTTGTCAGACATGAGTCATCTGAAACGCTGCTTGAAAGCACTATAAAGGATGTGTTTGGTGAGCTGAGAATGAGCTTTTAGTAACATTGCAGTTCACTGGTGTTGTTTATTACATCGTAGTAGAAATGTCCCCAACCGATCCTGAGGAGGAGAAATTATTGGGTTGCATGGATGATTGTTGGTAAAATTCGCTAAGCTCTGACAGCAACGACCCTGTTATCTCTCCTCTGTCTTTCTCATCAGCAAAGATCAGAGTACAAAACATGCAGGAAGCAGCTTCTCAAGTTTAGCCAGCGCTGACCGTCTCTTTCACAGGTCATATCAGCTGTCACTAATTAACATTAAATCCATAAGTAAGTTGATGGCAGGCCAAAATAAAACTTGGTTGTTGTCTGCAAGTCGGTATCTGTAGGCTACTCAGCCAAAGACTGTTTATGAGGTGAAAGAAATATCACTCTAACAGTGGCTGTTTGAGGGGCTGGGGCGAAAAAAATAAAAAGGGCACCAGCTGTATGCGGTGTGGCACCAGCACGCAGAAAAAACAAAACAGAAAACATAACAGGAGCATTTTCAACTATAGAGGCATCATGAGGGCACATTTTCTCGTACATAGGAGCGTAATTTTCCAGCATGTAGAGCAGCCTATATGGCACTGTATTTCATTTTCTCCACTGGAAGAGCACCTTAGAGGGAACTTTAAAACATTGTCTTGCACAAGCCTAGAGGACACTTTATCATGCTTTATCTCCCATAGGGGCATCCCAGAGGGCACTTTTTCTGTGTTCTTTCGAACATGGGGGCACGGGGGGGAATTGCCCTCAAATCTTTGTAACATAACTTGTAAATGTCTCCTGATTTTTCTTCTTTTATGACTATTTTCCCTAGCCACAGAGCCCTACAGTGAACCTTCAGCCACCTTGCTCCAGGGCTCTGGTGAACTTGTGTGCCTGGTCTTTGGCTTCAGCCCTGCATCCATTAACATCACTTGGTTTGATGACACCAAGGAACTGTTGGACTACAACACTAGTGAACCCCACAGAGGCCCAAACGGAAAGTTCAGCATCCAAAGCCACCTCCGTCTGTCCCAAGTCAACTGGTTACCTGGGGCAGTCCTCACCTGCAGGGTGACACATGCAAACACCACCCAATCCCTGAAAATAGCTAAACCAGGTGCTGGTTCCTCCATTCATCCTCGTCTTTCTTGCACATTAAACACTGCACATACTAGGTTAACCACCTATTCCACACATTTGAGAGTCTGTTTGGTAACTGCATGGATTATTTTATTAATCTCTCTTCGCAGTCCTCTTCCACTGAAACAAAGTCAATGCAATAGTTAACTGACAAATCTGATTTTAATTCTTTCGCAGATATCTTGGAGGACTGTCTTTTCTTAGATGACATCATGCATGCTGATGTGAGCCAAGACATCGATGTGGAAAACTGGTATATGGCTTTCACTTTCCTCCTTTTTTTCCTCATCTCCATCATCTATGGTGTCTTGGCTACCGTGATTAAGGTAAGACACAGCAGTTGTAGTAGTTTTGGTATTTTAAAGTAATCTTCCAGTACACTATTTAACCTGTATGTTTTTTGAATATCTCTACTATGTTTAATGTTGTCATTATTCTAGAATATTCATTTTTTGGTTTAGTTTGAATGTAACTTTGTTTATATTTTTATATAAAACAAAACTGTCACCAGATCCTGACACATCCACTCTGTTTTCTCCTTTCAGACTAAATGACCCCAGGACAGATCCCATTTTATGATCCAAATGTGAATTTTTGATGGCATATGGCCTTACTGGTTTTAAAGTGTAATTGATGCATTTTCTTTCTTTTTTTATATTTCTATTATTCTATTCTATAGAATTGGTTTATACTATATTCCATTGTTTTTATATGTCAGTTATATATTTGGTGTGGCAGGTATGTAATGCATGTGTGTAAGAGGAAATTAGACTTTGAGATTCAAATACCAATGTAATGTAACAAATATTCTGTCACTGGACTCATTCTTACATTTAGAAAAATAAAGATTCAAATATGGAAAACAAAGTTTGTCATAATTGAATTATGATTTGATAATAATTGATTACAATCAAACAACTGATGGCACATACTGATGTAAAACAGACTGACCTGCACATATTCAGGATTTGATGCCCATTACTGGAATTCTTGGATCAAACAGGCTGCTGCAGAAAGACTGGAGTGGGATGCTAAAAGGTCAAACATCTTATCTTTCACAGTGTTTGTTTTACACATGTAAGGTAACAGAGACTCGTTTTAAATTTGGTACATTTTCCTGTTTAATGAAGTGTTCATATCAGAAATTGACCACTTATAGCAAATAGTTCAACAGTTAGATTCAGTAGAAAAGGCTCTGCTGTTTTAGGGAGCTCTCAGACAATCAGAGCAGCAACACAAACATGGCTTGAGTGATAGTAATAGTAATAGTGTGTCAGGTAATAATGTCCTGCATGCTGATAGCCACACAGCTGTTAATGAGTCAGTGATTGTGGAGCATGAATGAAACAGCTGATGCAAGTTCAGTGTTGTGCCTAAACTAATGCCATGCTCTATCATCCTTTAAATATTATAAAAGGGACTTAATTGTATCACCATTAAAACGAGGGTGACTTTATAATGTACTTCAGAGGCACTATGGCATTCAGAAGACACTATTCAATTGCAGACTGTGCTTACAGTAATGTTGATGGGCCGGCATTTTAATACTGTGTTACATTACACAAATTATACTGAAACGTTAAAGAGGCACCTCAAATGTATTATCTCCAAGGACTCATGTACAGTCGACATTTATTGTCCAGTTTCTCCAAACAATAATTGAAATCACAGTCCAATCCAGGTCTCTCCTCCCTGTGAGGAGGAGTCAATGCAAAACTCAGATGTCTTCCGCAATTACTAATCTCAGTCAGTCCAAGGCCGGTTTACAGTCTCCAGAAACAACAGCAGACAGCAGCTGTATCTGCACAAGATTCTGAAGATTCTGCTGTTTATTATTGTGCTCTTCTCCCTGTACACCAACAGCTGCACCTCCAGTTACCAGTCCGTCAAGCTCCTGAAGTTTTCGGATGACACCACCCTCATTGGGCTCATCTCTGGTGGGGATGAGTCTGCCTATAAGTTGTCCACCTGGTGACCTGGTGCAGTCAGAACAACCTGGAGCTCAACGCTCTCAAGACAGTGGAGATGGTTGTGGACTACAGGAAGAACCCAGCCCCACCCGCCCCCATCACCCTCGGTGACTCCCCTGTCGACACTGTGGAGTCCTTCCAGCTTCCTGGCCACCATCATCACCCAGGACCTCAAGTGGGAGCTGAACATCAGCTCGCTCACCAAGAAAGCCCAGCAGAGGATGTACTTCCTGCAGCAGCTGTAGAAATTCAACCTGCCAAAGACAATGTTGTTGCACTTCTACATCGAGTCCATCCTCACCTCCTCCATCACCATCTGGTACGCTGCTGCCACTGCCAAGGACAAGGGCAGACTGCAGCGTATCATTCACTCCGCAGCGAAGGCTGGAATCTACCTTCCCTCCAGGACCTGTACACCTCCAGGACCCTGAGGCGAGCAGGAAAGATTGTGGCTGACCCCTCGCACCCTGGACACAAACTGTTTCAGACACTCCCCTCTGGCAGGAGGCTGCGGTCCATCAGGACCAAAACCTCACGCCACAAAAACAATTTCTTTCTGTCTGCAGCCGGCTGACCCCCACTGACACTGACTCTCATACCCACCCAGCCCCCCGCTTATAGTACAATACTCACACTGTAAACGTTTGCATATTCCCATGTAAATATTTTTGCACATTGCACAAATAGTCATTTAAATAACAATAATACATATTCTTTATTATTTTCTTACAATATTTTTTAAGATTCTTTAACATCTTATTGTCCATTTTATATTTATGATTCTTGACCTGCAGTACTTGCTTCATCTTTCTTTATATTTGTACTATGTTTATTGTTTTGCAGCAAACCAAAGCAAATTCCTTGTATGTATAAACCTACTTGGCAATAAAGCTGATTCTGATTCTGAGAGCCACAATAACTGAAGTTGGTTGAGCAGCTGCACAAAATCCTACAGTACTCATCTTTACTACAATTATCTCACATGATTAATGGCCTTACTTCAAGTAGTCCAAGAAAATTATACAGTTACACCAAACACTTGTGAGAATGATTAATGTTTGATTAGAAAATAGAATCGTCTTTTGGGCTGCTAGAGCTAAAGCATGAAATCATTTTCATAATATTCATATTCTATATTTTACATTACATATTTTTTAAACAATGAATTCAGGTTTTTCCCTGCATTATACACATTTCTGAAAACATAAATAAAATGCTGATCCATTTCAAAACACACAACAGTCTGCAAATACTAAACATTTCTACAAATTAAGACACAAGAATGTCTGTAAATTGTAAGTCACAATATGGGAGTGAAAACTAATGTTGCAGTTTCCGTTATACAAACACTAGAGGGCAGTCAGTGTCAAGTTTCTCTCTCCTCTGTCACTATAAGGAGACTCTCATATCTGCTTTTCTCATTGATCTTAACTGACTGACACTCGAACCCTGGACTGAACCAGAGTTTTATACTCACACCCTTTGTGAGCTCGCTGCACCACAACACTAACAGAACATTTTAAGTGCTGGATCAGCAGTGACTGCAGCTCCATGTGTTCATTTAGTTGGAGTTCACCATCTCACCATCTCTAATAGATTTCAAGACAAACAGCTGGAAGACTGAAGGAGCTGCTGTTTTTTCTTGTGCTTGAGACATTGTGATGAAAGCTGAATGAATAAGTGATACTGCAATAACAACAACATCTTGCTTCCAACACTGATCTCTGTATGAGAAGCACTGAAGCATGTCAGGACTTTGAAAACACATTTCCCTTTGATTGATGGCCAATTAACAATGAAACACACTTCATCAATAAAAATGTATTTGTCAGTGTGTTGGGACAGTTTATCATGACTCACAGCAACGCCTGCATTTATAAGAAGACAACCTTACTGTGATTACAACATTAATTCAACTACAGTGAAAACTTTGCTTTAAAAAGCTCTGTATCATACAATATTCAGTTTCTCTACATTAACCTACACCAACTTTATGAGTTTTAAGACATTTTTTAACAGTAAATCAAATCACAGCAGCGCTACCAGTTTGCTAAATTAACCATCTAGATGGTGACATTTAAGTCAATATAAATAAATATGTTCTTTAAATAAACGATTTCTCCAGTCTGGTCACTGGAGGAGACACACTGTTTATACCTTCAACTGATTTAAATAAAATGTAAAATTATTCAACAATATGCAAATAAAGGTCACATATAAAGAAGTGAAGTGTGTGTGTGTGTGTGTGTGTGTGTGAGTGAGAGGACAGAAGAGCTCACATCAGTTCAGCTTCAACATCAACCATGTTCTCTGTAGCTCTGATGCTGCTGCTGGCAGCTGGATCCTGTGAGGAGCTTTCAGTGGATTCACACTAATAAACACATTAGAAACACTGAATAGTCAGATGAATGATGGAGATAATGTTGATTTCTGTTTCCACAGGTGTGAACAGTATTGATCTCATCCAGCCAGACTCAATGGTTGTATACATTATCTCGCAGACACACACACACAATAAAAAAGTTAATGTTAACACTGTAAAATATTGGTAATGATTGGAAAACAGTTTATTATCTTTGTATTGAAGGAAACATGTTGAAGGTCCACTTTAAACCTTTAGAGGGCAGTTAAAGTCTTGTTTTTCTCTCCTCTGTCTCTGTAATGAGACAGTTACAGCAGCTCATCTCATTCATCTTAACTAACTGATGCTTGAACCATTAAATTGAAAAGTTAATCAGAAATGATAAATTCATTAAACAACAGGCTCGGGTCGGTTCATCATGTGTAGCAAATGTAGAAAGTAGATGTAAAGATGAGCAGCTAGAAGACTGAAGGTTCAGCTGTTTATTGTTGTTCTCATGTGACAGTGATGAAATGATTCATCTCTAAGAATGAATCCGTCTGTGTTTCACCAGAGTTTCCTTGCTGAGCTGCAGAGGAGGGACAGTGATACAGGGAGGGAAGTTGGCACTAAAACAACTAGAACTTAATGAATCCTAATTATAATGATAATATTAGATAATGATCTAAACAATTGTTTTCCAGAGATGTGGTGTGTTTCTCTTTGAGGAGGAGGACTCAATACAAAACTCTGATCTTGTGTACAAAGTCCTTTGATCTGGTTACATTAGTCAACCCAATAGGAAACAGTCAGAAGTCATCCACGACCCACTGGCTTTCAGTTGTTATGGAACAGACAGGCAGAGGACACCGAGATGGACAAAGAATGTTCTTTATTCGATAACAGCCAGAGAGAGAGAGGGGTATGGAGAGAGGGAAGTCTGTAGGAGGGAGATCGCTGGAGACAGGAGATCGCTGGAGAAGGGAGATCAGGCGTAATACCGAGTAGTGTAGCAAGTCCTAGTCATGAACGAGGTCAGACACATAAAACAGCCAGTTCAGGTAAACTCAGGATATGCTTTCCGATAAAAATGTGTTTTGAGAAAAGATATAAACGAAGACACAGACAGACAACCCAATCTCTTCAGGCAAGTTGTTCCAGAGCCTCGGGGCCCTGATGGTAAAAGCTCTGTCCCCCTTAGTTTTCATCCTGAACTCAGGAACAGACAGAAGACCCCTGCCTGAAGATCTCAAACTACGTAAAGGTTCATAAGAGACTACAAGGTCTAAAATAGAATCTGGGGCCAGGCCATGAAGAGCTTTAAAAGTAATCAACAAGATCTTAAAATCAATCCTAAAACCAACAGGGAGCCAATGTAAAGAGGCTAAAACAGGTGTGATGTGGTCGAACTTCTTGGTCCTGGTTAACAGCCTAGCAGCTGAGTTCTGTACAGTCTGCAGTCATTTCAAAATTTTTTGATTAAGACAAGTGACCAGGCTGTTACAATAATCAAGGCGTGAGGAGATAAAAGCATGTACAACAGTTTGTGCATCACTAAGATTTAAAATTAAAAATAAAAACATGATTGGACAAGCTTAGTGATATGTTGCTCAAAACATAAATTGCTATTAAACAGGACACCAAGATTTCTTGCAACAGGCTTGATATGTTGTGACAGGTTACCAGTAGATGGCAGTATTTGTTCAGTGATGTGTTGGGGCCAATGACAAGATTTCAGTATTATGTGAGTTGAGCTGAAGAAAATTTATCGACATCCAATTTTTATGTCAGACAGGCAGTCCTGCAGAGAACTCAGCGTCAGTCAATCAGTCTTTCCATCTGCCAGTGAGGATCTTCAGCTGGAGGGCGAAACACGTGGAAGTTTAAGTTATCCACCTAGATCTACACCAGTCATTAACAGCTTCCCAAAAGTAGGATCCATTGCAGGACTATTGTATTCTATTGCATTAGGTACAGAGATGTACATAAATTAACTAGTAATTCAAGTAATTTGTTTTTATTATTTGTGGTTTTTGCTCTTTGACAGTGACACAGCAAACATCTACCTGTCCCCATATGATATAACTGCATCCTCTTTTCTCTCTTTTCACCTCGAGGAGACCAGACTACAGTACCTTCAAATCGAATTTGTGGAAACGGCATGGTTTACTTTCACTACCAAGCTATAAACATGTACATATTTAGCACTGTATGTGTTAAAAGCAATGCTGTCACATAGGAAGAGAGTAATGTTCACATAACACCACATTAGTTCAAGTCTGCATAAACTGAAATACAGTCTGGTAAAACTACAGTAGGCTCAAGAGTTAATTTATCGTCTCAGGCTATTGACCAGCTGGCTGAATTCATGATGCAAACTGAGTTTGCATGTAGTCATAAAGTTGTATATAGTTTCTAAAAGTGAACTGTCCAATGGAGAGCAGCTTAAAAAGAACAAATGAGCTGCTTGAAGGACAGATGATACCAAACTGATACCAAACTAAGTTGCATTTCACTTTTTTTTCAATAAGCTTAACACTGTGTCAGTAGTCTCACTTATTAAGTTTAACATGTGAACGCGTATCGGACATGATTCTTTAAGACTAATTTGCTGTTAATAGATGTATAGCACCATCTCATAGCCTTAATGAAGATACTTGACAATTACAACAATTATTATTATGATGCAAATATTAATGCACATTTTAAATAATAATGTAATTAGGTATGTGTTAATTAACAAGATAATAACTGAGAGCAAAGTCCAATCTGGTTCTCTCCTCCCTGTGAGGAGGAGTCAATGCAAAACTCAGATGTCTTCCACCTCTACTTATCTGACTGCAGAGAGGACGACAGAGAACAGTGGACACACAGTTTAACATGATGGACTATAGGACAGGACTGCTGCTTTTAACTCTCTGCTGGGCAGGTGAAGATCTTCACTCATCTTGAGTTTACATAGGCCTAGTTCTTAATTGTGTTCCAACTAAATTCATGTGCTGTTTTTTATCCTCTTGACAGGTGTTGATGGTCAGACTCTGACAGAATCTGAACCAGTGGTTAAAAGGCCTGGAGAATCTCACAGATTGACCTGTACAGCCTCTGGATTCACATTCAGCAGCTACCATATGAACTGGGTCAGACAGGCTCCTGGAAAAGACTGGAGTGGGTTTCCTTGATAGAAATTGATAATGGCAGAAAATCCTACTCTCAGTCAGTCCAAGGCCGGTTTACCATCTCCAGAGAAAACAGCAGACAGCAGCTGTATCTGCAGATGAACAGTCTGAAGACTGAAGATTCTGCTGTTTATTATTGTGCTCGACAGCCACACAGTGACTGGAGTTGGTTGAACAGCTGTACAAAATCCTACAGTAGTCATCAGAGCCCCTCACACATCTTCAGTTCATGTAGTTGTAAGAAATGATCTAATTTCTTCACACCCCATTTGGAACCAGTGATATTTTAATTGGATTTCCTGATTAAGGATAATTTCTAAACATATATTTCAAAATTTTAAATGTACAATTTGTGTTACTAAATCAACAAATGTCTCATTTTCAGCAAGAGATCTTCAGAGCTTCATAAAACCCATTCCCCAAAGATGACACTCACTAAACTTTTAACAGCACTTGCACTGTTAAATGGTTTTGCTAAATATCTTTTTTTCTTTCATTCTGCAGTCCTACCTGCAGGGACTGCACATGGAAAGTAACTGAATATACTAGATACTGTAAGTCTGCTACGAAACATCTTTTCTCTTTGTCTAAGATGAGTTTTTTACATGACAAATTAACTTAATCAATGGAAAATTGAGTAAATATATAGATGTTGTGGGGTTTCAAACTCATACAGATGTCTTAACTCTCTTATATTGTATGTACTCAACAACAGCAGATGTTTCCTGTATATTTGACCGGTATGTCAGTGGATACTTAGCATCCCTTGTTTTCCATTGATGTAGTTTTCTTCTTACCTAAAGAAACCAGTTTTTTATTTTTCTTTATATGGATTTCAATATCTGAGCAGCTCTCTAGAGGCTCCAAGTTTCTCTGTTTGTTTGCTTTTTGTGGCTTCAAATATCTTCAAACACTGAAACCATTAAAGGTCTTTAATGTAAAACTCCAAACCTCAAACCAGCTGCAGAAACCTCTTATTATTTACATCCATTCACATGCACATGACATGTTTTTGTGTGTATTGCCCAGAGTATTGTGTGTATTGTGTATTGCCCAGAAAAGATGGGGAAACATTTGTCCTGTTTCTATGCATCGCGGTAGAAAATAACATCTGACAAAGCTAAATGAAACACTAGCTCTATCTCTTCACAAATACACAAATAGGACTTCCCTTTTGTAATTTGGTCAAGGTTAAAATAGTTTTAAACTTTGACACGGTGAGTTAAAGATTGATACTCTACTTATGGAAATGTATCTGTGTCACATATTCCCTTTTCAAACCTGCAGAGGAGGTCAATGCAAACTCTTCCTCTCTCATAAACACACCATCAGCAACTTGTGGCAGAACACTGAGACAGTAATGATTGAATGATTGATCACAGGGTGAACTTGGATGCATCAGAAGATCATTAGAAAGGTGAAATGTCCACAATCAAAAATATCTTTAAATCACTGGTGGATGGTGTAACATGATGAGATGACAACAAAGCGATTTTTAAAAATGCTAGTGGATGTTGGTGATCAGAGGAATACTGTAGATTATTTAGCTCATCTGCTGGCCGATATGTTCACTGAGATATTCAGGAACGACTTTTTAACAATTAATTCATTATCGGCTCGTTCCCGATTCGTTCCTCACTCATTCCTTAGTAACTAATCACAATTTTGTGTGTCATATTGTGAAGTGTTTCCAGTGCGGCACAAGTGCTGTTTATAGTTTAGTGATTGTCATCTTTAAGGAGTGGGTTTTATGCACTTCTGAAGCTCTACTGCAAAAGCGACACATTATGATTTGGTAATACCATTTTTACATTTACGCAATTAAAATTCATGTTTTGAATTATAGTAATCCTTTCTCAGGAAATGTGGCTTCATACCAAAAAGATATGTGGGTGTAAAGGAAATGGATTATTTTCTTGACCTGAACTGAGGACGTTAATCATGTGAGGGGATCTGATGAGTACTGTAAGATGTTGTACAGCTGCTCAACAAACTCCAGTCACATTTGTGAATGGTTACAGGAATCTGGAAATGTGTATTCAGAATCTCTGTGTGCATAATCAGATTTGTAAATGTATAAAAAAAAAAATTAAAATCTGTATTCAGAGTGTATTGAAAATCTGTAAATGTATCCTTAGATATTAATTGCTGAAAGGTTTAGAAGTTTTTATTGGACTTTATTAGTTGACATAAGCAGCCTCCAGCATGTTTCAGCGGGTCCATGCAGGGCTCTCTGCCCTCTATTCTTCACCCCTGGTACTCTGCTGAAGAACCAGAGGGAGAGAGGTCCAAAGGGCGAGGGCCTTTTTGTCAGAGAATGACTCTTCTTCCAGTACAGACTGTAGTTCTGTCAGCTCATGCGAGGGACTAGTAACTGCACCTCAATTTACAGATGCCTTTTTACAGATCTGCTGTGGTACAAATTGGACAAAATTCCACAAATAAATAGGAGGGAAGTCACAAATGTCACAAGCTGTAAGTTATGTATATTTGCAAAAAAAAAAAAAAGTTATAGGTCATGGTACACATTTGCGTATTGTCGTCTGTGGGTTACTGCTAATAAAGTCCAATAAAAATTTCCAAGAGCTATGAATAAAAGGATACTACGTGTGCACATAAAAATCTATCGAGATATTGGGAATCATTGAAAATAAGTTTATTAATATTGTATTGAAGTAGACAATATGTTGAAGGTCCACTTTAAACCTATAGAGGACAGTTAAAGCCTTGTTTTTCTCTCCTCTGTAATGAGACAGTTACAGCTCATCTCATTCATCTTAACTAACTGATGCTTGAGGTGAAAAGACCTGGAGAGACGGTGAAGATGTCATGTATCATTTCTGGTTATAGCATGACAAGCTACTGTTTTCACTGGATACGACAGAGGCCAGGGAGAGCTCTGGGGTGGATTAGAAGGATGAACACAGGTTCAAACTCTGCTAGCTTTGCCAGCTCCTTTCAAAGCCATTTCATCATGACTGAAGATGTGTCCAATAGACAATATGTTGAAGGTCCACTTTGGAAATACAGACAAGTCATCAGTTACAACTCAGGCGGGCCTCTCAATCGGCTGTGTGGTGATTTGTTTGTGCTTCAGACTCAGTAGCTATAAGCCTACATACCCGTCAGAGGTGGCACATTGTTGGGCTGGGTAGTGGTTGTCAAAATGCAATAATCAATCGCCACTTCCTCGTTTGGTAACTTTATTCATTAACAGTTCTACCAGAGACATTTGGTTATAGAGCATCTTTGGTTCTACCAACCCATCAAAGCTCCTGTGCTAGCGGTGTAAACAACACCAACACTCCCCCAGTGCTCCAAACTCCCAACCAGGCTAAGCTAGCTGACAGCAGCTAAAGTTAGCAGCAGTTAGCGGTTACTTTGACAACAAGTAGCCTAAAGCATTTGTCCATCAGGAAACTCGTAAATCACCCAGAGTTGAAGCAGAGGAGCCGGAGGACACTAAAGGGAAAATATTCTGATATGATCCAGTTCCACCCAACTCGGTGAATAAAGTTGTGTTTTTGTACAGTAGTGAGCCCTGGCCCCAAGAAACACTCATTTTAAATTAATTTTTCCAGCCTTGTCTCATGTGTTGTCTGATAAACAGTAAATTTATCAAATTTAGTGCCACATATCGACATATCTTACCAAGCTAGCTGCTATATGTTGTCCTTGGAGGAATAAAAGTAGAAGAATGTAAAATAACTGCGTGTTGAAGAATTTATTTGCACCGAATAGAGTACACATTTACGATTTGTTTAGAAAATCCTCATTTGAGGGTGCTTTTCATTTTGACATATGACAGCTACTTCTTATAATACATCCTGCAGATTGCATTTTCACAACAAATCTACACACATCTGCAGATCTTGCATAAGTGCAGCAAAAGTCACATGTAAAGAGGCATGAGTTGTAACTGATGACTCATCTGTATATACAGCTCCTTGAGCAAAATACTTTTCACCCATTAATATCTATGTACGCACTTACAGATTTGTCTACACATTTACAAATCTCAATACACTTGAAAATTTGAATATAGATTTGGAGATTTTTTTTTACACATTTACAAATCTGATCAGTCACACAGAGATTCTGAATACACATTTCCAGATTCCTGTAGACATTTAGAGACTATTTGACAAATTTACAAATCTGATTACGCAGACACAGACTGAGATACAGTTACACAACTCTCCACTGACATTTTTAAATGGTTCCGCTACAATAATAGCCCCATACAAGTCCAACCCAGTTCTCTCCTCCCTGTGAGGAGGAGTCAATGCAAAACTCAGATGTCTTCCACCTCTACTTATCTGACTGCAGAGAGGACGACAGAGAACAGTGGACACACAGTTTAACATGATGGACTATAGGACAGGACTGCTGCTTTAACTCTGTGCTGGGCAGGTGAAGATCTTCACTGATCTTAATTTTACGTAGCTTTTATTTTTGTCAACAGCTTCTTTCACTTGATGTTTTTTACCCTCTTGACAGGTGTTGATGGTCAGACTCTGACAGAATCTGAACCAGTGGTTAAAAGGCCTGGAGAATCTCACAGATTGACCTGTACAGCCTCTGGATTCACATTCAGCAGCTACGGGATGCACTGGGTCAGACAGGCTCCTGGAAAAGGACTGGAGTGGATCGCTTATATCAGCAGTGGTGGTGGTAGCAGCCAATCCTACTCTCAGTCAGTTCAAGGCCGGTTTACCATCTCCAGAGACGACTCCAGCAGTAAACTCTATCTACAGATGAACAGTCTGAAGACCGAGGACACAGCAGTGTATTACTGTGCCAGAAAAGACACAGTGAGAGACAATAATAGGAGAGTCATACAAAAACTACTTCCTCTATTTACCACCACCACTGGGAACACTCACTTTCTTTTCTTCAGTATCACTTTTTTGCAATTCTTCTGCTGATTAAATTCTCCGTATTAGTCTGATGAATCTGTGTCCACATGTCTTACATGTATGACGATTTCATAAAAATTTACTTTTGGTATGATTTGAAAATACAAAGCTGCCACGTCATTTTCAGATTGTACACCAACATTTTAAAAGAAAATGTTCCTATACACAACCAAATCCACACAAAATCTGAATTTGACTGAAATTTACAGATTTTACAGCCATAAAAAGGACAAAAAAACCCACCCTTTACAGTAGCATTTAGATATGCAACAAATCAAAACCTTGTTGCCTCTTTTTCTCTGGAATTTTTAAATATCTTCTAATTGTCTAACCTGTGATTTAGAGTCCAAACGGTATCACAGATATAGTGCTGGCCAAAAGAATAGATTGTTTATGTTTTTCCGTTCTTAATAATAATGCATATAAGCAAAAACTCTTTCCATATCCAGACTAACGGCAGCACCCACAGCTGTCACTGTTCTTTATCCAGTCACTCATATACATGATGACCACCTGCCAGCGCCCTTTACAGGTTTTTACAACTGCTAACTCACCTTTCTCTATACAAGTTCACTTTTTCAAAACCCATCACACAGCCAGCACAGCAGAAGTCAATGTGGACTAAACTGTGGATCACTTTTCATTGCTTTTACACAAAATGGATTCAGTGACCACATCTTTCAAATTTCATGAACTGTTTTCTTTCTCAGACCACCAAAACTCTGTGTGTTTACACTCCATGTTGCACATGTTTACATATAGTGAAAACTGTTTCATTGACATTCTGAACCTAACATAACTAAAAAGAAATAAAAAAATAAAATGCTTAAACTCCTATGAAAGACTTGTGCCAGGTGGGGAAAGGGGGCAGGTGAGGCAGAATCCAGAACGTTTTGTAATTACACGGGACGATGTGGCGTTTCACCATCTCTTCCAGTCAGAGTGGTTTACAGCCCATCCCAGGATGGTGTCACGTTTCCTTCCACCTTACTCTCCTCTCCATTCCTCAACACCATAGATGAAATCTTTTCCTCATGGAGGTGGAAAGTTTATCACCACCAGCCACATGATTAGATGTCTCTCTTGGACACAAGGGGTGCTGGAAGTCTGGACATATCTGCAGAAGATTGTCAGGGATGGAATAGCAAGTGTAAAAAATTATTATGAGCTATCTATTTATCATCTATTGTCAGTTTTCTGCTCTCAATGATAAGTGATATGTTGAAAGTAATGGCAGCAGAATATTAGTGAACATTCACCTGTTTGTTTGAGACATTGTTGTATTAAATGACCACAACCATTAAGCAGATTCTGCATTTAACAATGGAGCAAAACTTCAGTTTGCCAATTAGTTTAATGTTGTGTTCTAAACAATTCATTGTTGTGTTTTAACTGCAGAGAAATGTCTAGAAAAGATGTGTAGAGAATTATTTTTTTTTTGCATTTTTGTCACACAGGTTTCAGTTCCTGAGCAGCTGTTTTCCTCTGGAGGCTCCAAGTTTCTCTTTTTGTCTGTGTCTTCAAACATCTGCAAACACTGAAACCATTAAAAGTCTTTTATGCAAACCTGCAAACCAGCAGCATCACACTCAAGTTTTCACACTATTTACATGATCCTGGCTGCTGTCCCTGGATTTCTGTTTGCAGCAAATAAATAAGTACAGTAAGTAAGCAAATACATGAATAAATAAATTACAGTAAATAAATTCTCTCAGGAAAACAGCTTACATCATTTTTAAAGTGGGTTTTAATCATTTGAAAACATGCTAAACACACTGTAAACACGGCTTATAGAAAGCAACATTCTTGGTGGTTGCTCCTTTTGTTTCCATGGGTGCACGTCATCATTGTTATTGCAATGCTGATTTTAATTTAATATGTTTTCCATTATCCATGATTCATGTTAATATTCACATTAAGATTAGTAATAATGATCCTTATCATTGTTTGCAATTATACAATAATTTACATAATGTTTTAATATTGAATTGTTGTCAATACAATACATTTATGTATATTCATAAATGCAAAATGTTACAACTGAGTGTGTAATGAAATTAAAATATCATATGTAAAGCAGAGGTGATTTCCAGTCATGTTTTCACTCTGCAGATAAAAATAGTCAACAGACTCTTCTATTGGCTCCAGTTAGACCAACATCGATGCTTCATGTGTTTGATTCTATGCAAACTCAGTGACCTTCCTTGTTGAAAACTTCCCATCAGGCTGTCAGTGGAGTTCACAGCACGTCAGTTTCAACATCAACCATGTTTTCTGTAGCTCTGCTGCTGCTGTTGGCAGCTGGATGTGAGTCTCTCTGGATTTGTCAAAGTTAGCAGTTCTTCTTTTGCAGTTTAACTTGATCATTTGTTACTAAACATTTTCTTTTTTTAACAGGTGTGAACAGCTGACACAGCAAGCCTCACGTGTCAGGTCTCTTATTCTGTTAGCGACTACTGGACAGCTTGGATCAGACAGCCTGCAGGGAAAGGACTGGAGTGGATTGGAAGCAAATACACTGGTGATTCATATTACAAAGACTCACTAAAGAACAAGTTCAGTATCGACTTAGACTCTTCCAGCAACACAGTGACTCTAAACGGACAGAATGTGCAGCCTGAAGACACTGCTGTGTATTACTGTGCCAGAGAGCCACAATAACACAAACCATCAGTAGACCTGAACAAAAACCCCTCAGTGCCTGAACACTTGTAACATGAAGCCACCAGAGGAGGAGCCCTCAGACCACTAATGGTTTCAACACCCGCTCACTGTTAAAGAGAGAAAGAGATGTATTTAGCAATGAAAAAGTAAAAGGAATATCATTATAATAGGTAATAATAATATTAAATATACAGGGGAGGCATTTTCCAAAAAGTGTCTTCTCTGTCTGACTCACAATATTCATGTGAATTAATGACAACATTATTTCAGCTCATAACTGCCTTTTAAAAAACTCTTCATCTAACAAGAAATAAAACTAATAATGGAATTTATTTGTTTTAACTTTTCTGAAATTACCTTAAGTCTTTCACAATGTCACATAAAGGTGTGTTGTGCACCACTGCTTCACTGATTGTTGCTTATTATTTAGATATAATCAATCAGATGACATAAATTATGCTTAAAATATTGTAGTGAAATGTTGATAAACAAGTTACTCAATTTCAACACGTGAGAACATTTTTAAATGTACAAATTCAGATGGACACTTCCTGGTCAGTAAACATTACTTCTAGTTCATCAAACAAGAAGGGAGATTCAAGTCCAATCCGGTTCTCTCCTCCCAGTGAGGAGGAGTCAATGCAAAACTCAGATGTCTTCCACCTCTACTTATCTGACTGCAGAGAGGACGACAGAGAACAGTGGACACACAGTTTAACATGATGGACTATAGGACAGGACTGCTGCTTTTAACTCTCTGCTGGGCAGGTGAAGATCTTCACTGATCTTTTTTTGATTTCAATTTTATTTTTGTCACGAGCTTATTTCACCTGATGTTTTCATCCTCTTGACAGGTGTTGATGGACTCTGACAGAATCTGAACCAGTGGTTAAAAGGCCTGGAGAATCTCACAGATTGACCTGCACAGCCTCTGGATTCATATTCAGCAGCTACAATATGAATTGGGTCAGACAGGCTCCTGGAAAAGGACTGGAGTGGATCGCTTATATCAGTAGTGCCAGTAGCAGCATCTACTACTCTCAGTCAGTCCAAGGCCGGTTTACCATCTCCAGAGACAACAGCAGACAGCAGCTGCAAAAATGAATGCAAATATATTTTCTATTGTTTTGTGTCTTTAACCTCCAATGTAAAGTAGGTAAGCAAATAAATGAATAAATAAATGCTGCAAATACAAAAAAAGCAATTGTATAAGATTTTACATAATGTTTTAATATTGAATTGTTGTCAGTACAATTCATTTAGGCATTAATAGTTCACAGTAAAAGTAAACAGTTGTTTCATTTCTGTAAATGTAGGGACATTTTAAAAATGTTACAACTCAGCGTGCAATGAAATTAAAATATCATATGTAAAGCAGAGGTGATTTCGAGGCATGTTTTCACTCTGCAGATATAATAACAGTCAACAGACTCTTCTATTGGCTCCAGTCAGACCAACATTGATGCTTCATGTGTTTGATTCTATGCAAACTCAGTGACCTTCCTTGTTACTCAGCTATAAAAACTTCCCATCAGGCTGTCAGTGGAGTTCACAGCACATCAGTTTCAACATCAACCATGTTTTCTGTAGCTCTGCTGCTGCTGTTGGCAGCTGGATGTGAGTCTCTCTGGATTTGTCAAAGTCAGCAGTTCTTCTTTTGCAGTTTAACTTGATCATTTGTTACTAAACAACAACAACTTTTTTAACAGGTGTGAAGTGTGAACAGCTGACACAGCCAGCCTCTGTGACTGTGCAGCCAGGTCAACGTCTGACCATCACCTGTCAGGTCTCTTATTCTGTTAGCAGCTACTACACAGCTTGGATTAGACAGCCTGCAGGGAAAGGACTGGAGTGGATTGGAATGAAATATACTGGAGCTTCAGCCTACAAAGATTCACTAAAGAACAAGTTCAGTATCGACTTAGACTCTTCCAGCAGCACAGTGACTCTAAAACGGACAGAATGTGCAGCCTGAAGACACTGCTGTGTATTACTGTGCCAGAGAGCCACAATAACACAAACCATCAGTAGACCTGAACAAAAACCCCTCAGTGCCTGAACACTTGTAACATGAAGCCACCAGAGGAGGAGCCCTCAGACCACTAATGGTTTCAACACCAGCTCACTGTTACAGTAAAGAGGGAAACAGTCTTTAGATTTTATAAATGGTTCTTAATGTAATTTAAAAGCAACTGTTTTCATCAGTTGAAATAATCTGACATTCACTGATACATCATTGTTTGTACTGGATGTATATATAAGCTTTAAAGTGAGGGAATGAATTCAGCTCATAACTTGCTTTTTAAAGCTCAGCATGTAAATTGGCCTCCTTGTGTGTTGCATCATAAGGAAGTGAATAGTGTGTCTGTCAGTTAAAGTTAACTTCTCCAGCAAATGAAAGGTTTATCATTTAAAAACTTGTATCCCCAACCAATCATGAATTTAATTTTAGAGTTAAACATGTGGTGAGAAAATATTCTTGTCTGTCCCATCCAAATAATCTACGACAAAATGACTTTTGACGTGACGTTTCCAGGCATTTAGTATTTTACACTTTCCACTGCTCTCGTAGAAATAATACTCTTTTAAAATACATCTGTGTTTCATGTTCTCTGTTCAAAACCGTAGAGGGAGCTCTACACAAACTCTTCCTTTATTACAAACACACCATCAGCAACGCTCATGTAATTTGTGACTGTCTGGTGTGGTTTCACAAACCTTAAAAAAAACTTGATCAACGACTGCAGAGCTCATTGTAGAATGACAAGTATAATTGCTGGGAGTTGATTATTTTTAAAGTCTAAAGACTTATTTTCTAACATGCCAATTACTTAGACACAAGGGGAAAAAAGTAGACTCACCATCTTGCCTTGATGTGAGTTGAACACATGACAAATACATTTTAAAAATGATCTCAAAAACTTCATCCTTCACCTAAATCTTAAAAAAACTAAATCTCCAATCTTCTCCTGTCGAGCAAAAGTCTTCCATTCTTCACCAGTTTAAAATGTTCATCCAAGTTCAGTCACAAAAACAGTGTTTTCAACAATACCCCCAATTTGCTTGGTTGAAACAGCTGCTGTTCTTGTTGGCTTCTTCAGGCCTTCTAGCTGCCAGAAGTCATCACTATTTTACTGATAAAATGATCCTCCCTCTTGGGGGTGAAATGTGATTGTTTAATTTTATGACATCCGAGTCCAATCCGGTTCTCTCCTCCCTGTGAGGAGGAGTCAATGCAAAACTCAGATGTCTTCCACCTCTACTTATCTGACTACAGAGAGGACAACAGAGAACAGTGGACACACAGTTTAACATGATGGACTATAGGACAGGACTGCTGCTTTTAACTCTCTGCTGGGCAGGTGAAGATCTTCACTGATCTCGATTTGACATAGTCCTTAATTGTGTTCCAACTGAATTCATGTGCTGTTTTTTATCCTCTTGACAGGTGTTGATGGTCAGACTCTGACAGAATCTGAACCAGTGGTTAAAAGGCCTGGAGAATCTCACAGATTGACCTGTACAGCCTCTGGATTCACATTCAGCAGCTACTGGATGGCCTGGGTCAGACAGGCTCCTGGAAAAGGACTGGAGTGGATCGCTTTTATCAATAGTGCCAGTAGCAACATCTACTACTCTCAGTCAGTTCAAGGCCGGTTTACCATCTCCAGAGAAAACAGCAGACAGCAGCTGTATCTGCAGATGAACAGTCTGAAGACTGAAGATTCTGCTGTTTATTATTGTGCTCGAGACTCACAGTGACTGGAGTTGGTTGAGCAACTGTACAAAATCCTACAGGACTCATCTTTCGGGCTGGCAGAGCCCAAGCATGACGTTTTTTTCTAGTATTTATATTGTATACTATGTGTTTTGTTTATTATTTTATATTTTTATATAGCTTTTAATTTTTTTTGTATTCCATATTTTTAATTACATATATATTTTTTTAAATAATGCATTATACAAAGTCCTGAAAAGTGTTCCTGAAAAAAATTATTATAAAACATTAAACATAAAAACACAATAAAGATCACTTGTTCATAAAAGGGCCAAAGACAGCACAACAATCTGCTTGCTGAAATTAAACTACTACAAATACTAAACATTTCTACAAATTAAGACACAATAATGTCTGTAAATGATGTGGAATCTAAAGTGAGTCAGAATATGAGAGTGAAAAATAATGTTGCAGTTTCTCTTATAAAATCACTAGAGGGCAGTCAGTGTCAAGTTTCTCTCTCCTCTGTTACTAAAAGGAGACTCTCAGATCTGGTGTTCTCATTGATCTGAACTGACTGACACTCGAACCCTGGACTGAACTAAAGCTGAACACTCCTGCTGCTCATGTCCACTGCATGTTGTGATAGTTGAAACTTTTCTAAACAAAAGTCATGTGTCAACTTGATTCAGCACATTTGGAACAGTAAAGTTGGACTATAAGGTGTTTACCATCAGCAGTGACTGCAGCTCCATCTGTCAGTGTCAGTTCATCTCAGCAGACAGGAAGTAGATCTCAAGATGAACAGCAGGAAGCCTGAAGGAGCTGCTGTGTATTCTGGTGCTTGTGAGACTGTGATTAAAGATGGACAAACAACTGATCCTGCAGTCAGAAACATTTTCTGGGATTTTGGAGTAAAAACTATTTCTTAAAAAGTCTTTTCTCATCCTCACTGGGCTGACAGACCCTGCACTGTCTCACATGATTCATGTCCTAAGGTCAAGTCATTCAAAATGATACAACACACAGACATTTGAGCACCACTGATGTATGACTGGCTTTAAAGTTACATTTCATGAGAAAATACTTCTGAAACAGGCTCATATTGCTCTATAATACAAACCAGCTGAAGAGTAAGAACATTTCACTCTTCACTTTTCCTCTAGAGGCTCCAAGTTTCTCTGTATGTCTGTGTCTTCAAACATCTGCAAACACTGAAACCAAGTTTTCATACTATTTACATGATCCTGGCTGCTGTCACTGGATTTCTGTTTGCAGCAAATACAGTGAGTAAGCAAATACATGAATAAATAAATGAGGTGCTGACAGTAAATGAAAACAGCTCACATCATATTTAAAGTAGGTTTTAATCATTTGAAAACATGCTAAACACAGTGTAAACATGGCTTATAGAAAGCAACATTCTTGGTGGTTGCTCCTGTTGTTTAATATTCACATTAAGATTAGTAATAACATTCCTTATCGTTGTTTGCAATTATATAAGAATTTACATAATGTTTTACTACTGAATTGTTGTCAATACTATGCATTTAGGCATTAATAGTTCACTGTAAAAGCAAAGTTAACAGTTGTTTCATTTCTGTAAATGCAGGGACATTTTCAAAATGTTACAACTGAGTGTGTAATGAAATTAAAATATCATGTGAGTCTCTCTGGATTTGTCAAAGTCAACAGTTCTTCTTTTGCAGTTTAACTTGATCATTTGTTACTAAACATTTTCTTTTTTTAACAGGTGTGAAGTGTGAACAGCTGACACAGCCAGCCTCTGTGACTGTGCAGCCAGGTCAACGTCTGACCATCACCTGTCAGGTCTCTTATTCTCTTAGCAGCCATCGCACAGCTTGGATCAGACAGCCTGCAGGGAAAGGACTGGAGTGGATTGGAAGTGCAGCTGATGGAGATTCATACTACAAAGATTCACTAAAGAACAAGTTCAGTATCGACTTAGACTCTTCCAGCAACACAGTGACTCTAAACGGACAGAATGTGCAGCCTGAAGACACTGCTGTGTATTACTGTGCCAGAGAGCCACAATAACACAATATTATTATTAATATTATTGCTAACTGCTGCTAATTGTAACTGTTAGCTGCTGTTAGCTAGTTAGCTCAGTTAGACCCGTGATAGTAGCTGATTAGTGGACTGAGTGAATAAACACATCTACAAACTCTGCTAGCTATGCCAGCTCCTTTCAGTGCTGTTTCACTTTTACTCAAGATGTGTCCAGCAGCACTCAGTACCTCGAGGTCAAGAGCCTGACAGCAGAAGAGATGAGATGACAATGAAGCGATTTTCAAAAATTCCAGTGGATATTTGTGATCAGAGGAATTCTGTAGATTATTTAGCTCATCTGCTGCCCAATATGCTTACAGGGAGTAATGAGAAACCATGATGCCAACATACATACATATTTGAACTTATTTGAATAAACCTTGTTTGTAAATATGTCAGATGTCTGAACTAAAATCAACATTTTGAAGTTTTATTAAAAGCAAAGTTGGACATGTGTTTATGGTGTTTAAAGCATGTCAGACAAACTTTGAATTAACTGACTTGGAGGAATGACTCCTGATCATTGATTCTCCAGTTTCATCAAACGATAAACTGAAAGCAAAGTCCAGTCCAGGTCTCTCCTCCCTGTGAGGAGGAGTCAATGCAAAACTCAGATGTCTTCCACCTCTACTTATCTGACTGCAGAGAGGACGACAGAGAACAGTGGACACACAGTTTAACATGATGGACTATAGGACAGGACTGCTGCTTTTAACTCTCTGCTGGGCAGGTGAAGATCTTCACTGATCTTTATTTGATTTCAATTTTATTATTTATTACATTATTTGTGTTTTTTATCCTCTTGGCTGGTGTTGATGGTCAGACTCTGATAGAGTCTGAACCAGTGGTTAAAAGGCCTGGAGAATCTCACAGATTGACCTGTACAGCCTCTGGATTCACATTCAGCAGCTACTGGATGTCCTGGATCAGACAGGCTCCTGGAAAAGGACTAGAGTGGATTGCTTTTATCTATGGCGATAGTAGCGGCACAGTCTACTCTCAGTCAGTCCAAGGCCGGTTTATGTATGTCTGTGTCTTCAAACATCTGCAAACACTGAAACCATTAAAAGTCTTTTATGCAAACCTGCAAACCAGCAGCATCATGTCATGGTACAGCTGTACCATTCCTAGTGTCTGTTTGTCCCCTGTTCCCCTCCTGTGTTTGTCTGCATGTGTATGTGTGTGTGTGTGTGTGTGCTGTGGGGCGCAGCCTCTGGTCCAATCACAGACTGACACACCTGCTCTCCATCTACCAATCAACACCTGGCAGTATATTGTATCTACCCGGCTCTTGTCACCAGTATTCGCCAGATTGTCCGTTTACCCAAGTGGTACTACACCTCGGCCTGACTTACCTCTCTGAAAGAATTGCCTTCATGTTATCTGAAACCCTGACTAACTCTCTGACACCCTGTGTTCAGATTTGTTCCTCTCACCTCCCTCCAAGTTCCTCACCGGCTTTCCAGGAAGACCTCACCTCAGATCTCCACTGCTCCACCTCAGCCCGCTGTCTTCAACCAGTCCACCGGCTCACAGCGATTACCTCCACACTCCTGGTTACTCATTGTGTTTTTACAATAAACTGAAACCAACTACTGCAACTCCCTCTGTGCCACTCGTGCTTTTGGGTCCACCCCTGTGTACCATAACACATTACACTTAAGTTTTCACACTATTTAGGTTTTAATCATTTGAAAACATGCTAAACACACTGTAAACATGGCTTATAGAACGCAACATTCTTGGTGGTTGCTCCTGTTGTTTAATATTCACATTAAGATTAGTAATAATTATCCTTATCGTTTTTTTCAATTATACAATCATTTATATAATGTTTAAATATTGAAGTGTTGTCAGTACAATTCATTTAGGCATTAATAGTTCACAGTAAAAGCAAAGTTAACAGTTGTTTCATTTCTGTAAATGCAGGGACATTTTCAAAGTGTTCCAACTGTGTGTATAATGAAATTAAAAAATCAAATGTAAAGCAGAGGTGATTTCCAGGCATGTTTTCACTCTGCAGATATAATAACAGTCAACAGACTCTTCTATTGGCTCCAGTTAGACCAACATTGATGCTTCATGTGTTTGATTCTATGCAAACTCAGTGACCTTCCTTGTTACTCAGCTATAAAAACTTCCCATCAGGCTGTCAGTGGAGTTCACAGCACGTCAGTTTCAACATCAACCATGTTTTCTGTAGCTCTGCTGCTGCTGTTGGCAGCTGCATGTGAGTCTCTCTGGATTTGTCAAAGTCAACAGTTCTTCTTTTGCAGTTTAACTTGATCATTTGTTACTAAACATTTTCTTTTTTTAACAGGTGTGAAGTGTGAACAGTTGACACAGCCAGCCTCTGTGACTGTGCAGCCAGGTCAACGTCTGACCATCACCTGTCAGGTCTCTTATTCTCTTAGCAGCTACTACACAGCTTTGATCAGACAGCCTGCAGGGAAAGGACTGGAGTGGATTGGAGATGGACATGTTGGACACACAACATATTACAAAGATTCACTAAAGAACAAGCTCAGTATCGACTTAGACTCTTCCAGCAACACAGTGACTCTAAACGGACAGAATGTGCAGCCTGAAGACACTGCTGTGTATTACTGTGCCAGAGAGCCACAATAACACAAACCATCAGTAGACCTGAACAAAAACCCCTCAGTGCCTGAACACTTGTAACATGAAGCCACCAGAGGAGGAGCCCTCAGACCACTAATGGTTTCAACACCAGTTCGTTAAGAAAAACAGTCTTTGAATAAACAGTATATATATCATTAAGATGTGGAAATAATATAAAATATTTATCCAAATGGTAATTTTTATATCAGTGTCAAATTCATAACTTACTCCATCTGTGAGGAAAATTTTAACATTTGAAAAAATTCAGTAAAGCCATAAATATAAAACAAATCTTAAATGAATTTTCATGGACTTATAATCAATACCATATAACAACATCAATAACATTTACTCAGTAATAAAGTTTATTATTACATTAATTTACTTTATACAGCTAAAAACTTCCAAAGCTTTTTTAAATGCAAGAGACAGGTATGAGATGAAACTGTCACTTTAATAAAATGGTGGATGTATTTGCATAAAAGTGTTTAACAGCAAGAATTCAGCTTAATTTTGGGATTTTAAAAGCTCCTTCGCTCACAACGATAACTCAACGACTCACTTTCTTTATTTTACTTGTTTGTAATTTGAACATTTTACAAAATAAATGCAATGTTACCCTGAAACTGTTGATGCTTTTATGATTTAGATAATGTCACATTATCAACAACAGCATTAACAGTTTAAGAGAATCAGTAATCTTTAGTCAATCTCATGAGGATGTTAGAAACCAGAAGTACAAGTTAATGTGTCTCATTACGATTCAGTGCAGTTACACCTTCTCTTCCTGTGAGTTGAAGAAAAACGCTGTCATTTTGATGGATTACTTTGTACGTTGCTGCTACTTTGTACCTGCACACATACCCAGCAGCCTGCAGACCACATTTCCTCATGAAATAATCAAGCATGAAGCTTTTTACAACTGAAAATTATTGATAAATGAATGTACTGTGAATCAGGTAGACCATATTATTTCATTTTTATAATACGCTAAAAAAAGTCACATATTTTTAAAAAAGGGGCTGTTTGAAAATGTCCTATTTTGTATTCAACATTCAACATGCTACATTAAAAATGTAAATAAATAATAAATGTCACAATTGAATTAAACTATAGCTGAGTAGCAGGATCCACTCCCTCCCCATGATATCCTGATGCAAATCTTCAGTCTGTGCAGTGTACTTCTGTCCTGCTGACTGCTCTTGTACTTTGTGTGGAGTATCAGAGGTCACATCTCCAGCCTCAGGATGATGAACACACTCACTCTTCTGCTGGTTGCTCTCTCTCTGCCCTGTGAGTTCTCCTGCTTCTTGCTGTTTTATCTTTTATCACACAACATGGACTGATGGTCAGTCAGTGATACCAGAAAATTTCCCAGTCTCACTGACTGTCTCGCTTTCTTCTGTGGGTCCTCTCTCCTTTCATCTCATCAGGTTGTACAGGTCAGAGTATGGAGTCCATTCCTTCCAGTTCAGAAATGAAAAAGCCCGGAGAGACTCTCAGTCTCTCCTGCAGGGGATCTGGCTTCACATTTAGCTGCTGTGTTATGAGCTGGATAAGACAACCTGCAGGAAAGGCCCTGGAATGGATAGGGAGCGGCTTCTCAGATGCCAGCAGAAACACTTATGCCAGCAGTGTGCAAGGACGAATAGAAGTCACCAGAGATGATAGCAACAGCATGGTGCATCTGAGGCTGTCCAACTTAAAGCCAGAGGACTCTGCTGTGTATTACTGTGCCAGAGTAACACACAGGTTAAAGGAAGCAGAGAGGCTTTACAAAAACTCCACAGAACATTTGTGTCCAAAGATCTACAGGTGGCAGTAGAAGATCTGAAGTCAGACGTGTTGCTAAAAACACACACATGCACACTATGAAAGCAACAGCTGTGTGTGACTCACTCATTGTTACATTTGTTATGTGCTTTTTTTATTTTTCTATAAAAATAATGGTTAATAATGTTCCCATTCTTGATTTTTAAGAGGAAGTGTTGCAAATATTTTTGGACTTTTCTGCCATGGACATGGTGTAAATAAATACTTGTACAATTTACCCCAAATAAGCAGATTTTCTTCATTTGACTTTTTCACTATTTGTGGCCTAATAAACAAAGGTGTGACTGACTGAGTCTGATGTTCTCATTTGACGGTATAAATATATATACAAGTTAATTCAATATATTTCTCATATATTGAATTAACTTGTAATCTACATGATTATATAGAATTAAAAGTAACAAGGACAGAGGGATATTTTATTAGAGCGCTTTTCAAGATGCTCATATACACTTCACATGCCAAATTAAAGAACCTAAATCAACTAAAACAAAATATAGGTGCAAAATAGCTCAGTATGTAACATAAAATATTTAAAATTGTTTGAAAATGATTTAGACATAATCAATCAGATGACATTAATTATGCTTACATTATTGTAGTGGTAATGTTGATAATCAAGTTACTCAATTTCATACATATGAGAACATTTTTAAATGTATAAATTTAGATGGACACTTGGTCAGTAAACATTCATTCTAGTTTCACCAAACAAGAAGTTAGATTCAAGTCCAATCAAAAGCTTGTTGCCTCTTTTTCTCTGGAATTTTATATAATATCTTCTACTTGTCTAACCTGTGATTTAGAGTCCAAATGGTATCACAAATATAGTGCTGGCCAAAAGAATAGATTGTTTATGTTTTTCTGTTCTCACGTCGATAATGAATATAAGCAAAAACTCTTTCCATATCCAGACTAACGGCAGCACCCACAGCTGTCTCTGTTCTTCGTCCAGTCACTCATATACATGATGACCACCTGCCAGCACCCTTTACAGGTTTTTACAACTGCTAACTCACCTTTCTCTATATGAGTCCACTTTTTCAAAACCCGTCACACAGTCAGCACAGCAGAAGTCAATGTGGACTAAACTGTGGATCACTTTTCATTGCTTTTACACAAAATGGATTGGAGGTGAGGCAGAATACAGAACGTTTTGTAATTATACGGGACGATGTGGTGTTTCACCATCTCTTCCAGTCACAGAGTGGTTTACAGCCCATCCCAGGATGGCGTCACGTTTCCTTCCACCTTACTCTCCTCTCCATTCCTCAACACCATAGATGAAATCTTTTCCTCATGGAGGTGGAAAGTTTATCACCACCAGTCACATGATTAGATGTCCCTCTTGGACACAAGGGGTGCTGGAAGTCTGGACATATCTGCAGAAGATTGTCATTATTATTATTAAAAACATTATGATACAATATGTATCACCATCATCATCATCTTTTGTCAATTTTCTGCTCTCAATGATAAGCGATAGCGAAAGCAGAATATTAGTGAACATTTACCTGTTTGTTTTTGAGACATTTTGTCTCAAAAAACAGAGTCTTGATATCAAACAAATAGCAAAGTGCTCTGTAAAGGAGTGGCTCCTGTACAGTGAACATTCATTCTCCAGTTTCAGCAAACATTAACTGAAATACAAGTGCACGCCAGGTCTCTCCTCCCTGTGAGGAGGAGTCAATGCAAAACTCAGATGTCTTCCACCTCTACTTATCTGACTGCAGAGACCAGTGGAACTTTGTTCTTTGGTTCTCACTACTTTCGATATTTTATGACAGAAAGGAGAATTGATTTGATGCTGGGAGCATATGATCACTCCCTGTGCTCTCATCTGCTGCTGCTTACAGTGAGTAATAATAATGATAATAATGTTAGTGCAGCAAGCTCGGTGAAAAGACTGCAATGTCACCTAAAAATCTAAATACCTGTACCTCTGTAACTTCAAGAACATTCTCAAAATTGTTCTCTACCTGCTTGTGACTGCTGTCACTGAGCCTGCACATTGGATACTGTCTGATTTCTGTTGTAATCATGCGTAATTTCATTTAACTGTTAACAGGGTGTTGCTGTAAAAGAGCATGTATGCTTAGAAAACCTACTCTGTATGAATAAAGGTTAAACAAATAAAATAATAAGACCGAGAGGCTTGACATCGAAATATACTGAGACTTTCACTGCTTTAATTATTTTCAGTACAGTTTGTTTGTTAGTTGTCAGGCTGTTACAGGATTAAGATTTCAAGCATTCATACAAAAAGAATGTTCGTTAGGTAATTTAGTTCATTTAATCAGAAATTAATTGTGCCCCTCTGGCAACTGTCATAAAAACACAACAAAATATTGAACTACATAGAGAAACAGCAAAATAATCTGTATAGGAGAGACTCCTGTAGAGTGAACTCTCATTCTCCAGTTTCAGCAAACATAAGAGACTAAATCTATGTGGTAAAATACATTAAAAATAGTACAAGTTTGTGTATTTTATATATAGGAAGGAATGAAGAGTTTCTGTTTGAGAGAATGAGAAAACTGTTCTTAACATGAAGTCTGTTTGGTTTTAGAGGACCAGACTGAATAGAGTTAAAACAGGGGAAAACAGATCAGATATGGTCAAATATGACAGGACAACACAAAACACAAACACACACACATTTTCTCTCATAGGAGGAGAGGATGCAGAGAGGACAACAGAGAACAGTGGACACACAGTTTAACATGATGGACTATAGGACAGGACTGCTGCTTTTAACTCTCTGCTGGGCAGGTGAAGATCTTCACTGATCTTAATTTTACATAGCTTTTATTTGTGTCACTTATTTCACTTTATGTTTTTTATCCTCTTGACAGGTGCTGATGGTCAGACTCTGACAGAATCTGAACCAGTGGTTAAAAGGCCTGGAGAATCTCACAGATTGACCTGTACAGCCTCTGGATTCACGTTCAGCAGCTACGATATGACCTGGATCAGGTGTTACAGGTACCGTCTGGCACCACGTAAAAAGCTTATATGCTCTCTCTGGAAACAGGAGAAATAAATGAGACAGGGCAAACTCTGCGTCCGGTTTTCATCTCGCTCAGCAGAAAGAGGAAAACCGCAAAGCGGACAAAACTGACGTAAAGCCCCGTGGAGCACAATAAGCGCCACACTACCCCCTGCTGGCGAACTCCACAATTACTCCTGACCTCTCTTTAACATATTTTAGTGCATGGATGGTGGAACCAGGTTAATTACCCCTGAACAAATATTCAAAAACATTCATTATAACATTACAGAAACTACCACAAATGTGATAACACTTTAGTGGGAATCACACGCTCTCTGACAGAGAAGAATGGCTCCCGACATTTCCAAAAATCTTTATCTCAAAACAGTTTAACTATTTTTAAATTTTTAACCTTGATTCTCAAATCTCTATTCAACAAACAAGCATAGTAGCAAGGTGGAATGTATGTGGCTGGTGCTTGGTAAGGGTATGGCATGTATGGTGTCTGGGAGTAAAGGCTCCTGGAAAAGGACTGGAGTGGGTTGCTTATATCAGCCATAGCAATGCTAGCATCCACTACTCTCAGTCAGTCCAAGGCTGGTTTACCATCTCCAGAGACGACAGCAGACAGCAGCTGTATCTGCAGATGAACAGTCTGAAGACTGAAGATTCTGCTGTTTATTATTGTGCTCGAGACTCACAGTGACTGGAGTTGGTTGAGCAGCTGTACAAAATCCTACAGCACTCATCTTTACTGGGCTGATTGGCCCAATATTGAAGCATATTTTTTTTCTTTTGTTTTTAATGAACACATACTTTTTCATGCACTACAAAACAATTGTTTTGCAGAGATGTGTGAGATGTGTTTCTCTTCAAGGGGGAGTCAGTGCAAAACTCTGATCAAGATCAGTTCACTGTTAAAGAGAGAAACAGACACATTTAGTGAAAAAGTAAATGAATGTGTCATAGTTAGCCACTATGCCCCCTGATCCTCTTCTACTCTTTTGTATCTGCCCTAGCTTGTGTTTCTTGGCTGTCTCCTGTCTGTTGTTGTCTATGTAAGTGTGTGTCTGTGTTCTGGCTGGCTCCCCGATCTCCTGGCTGCGGTTGATTACCGGCACACCTGTTCTCCATCATCATCTATCACAACAGTTTATCTACTGGGCTCATCCCCACACCAGCGCCAGATCATCTTCATACCCATGCATGCACAACGTGAAACGGCCTCCGCACGTAAGCAAACTGTTTAAGTGCTTAAATACTCACCTATATGGTAACCTCGTCTGTCTCTGTCACAGATCTACGCCTTGCCGGTAATCTCCGTTCACTACATATCTCCCTGACAATAACAACAATAAAACTGTTCGAGCCCTTATCTGCTCTGTCCGTGTGTCCTGCTTTTGGGTCCCCAGTTCAGAACAATGTAGCAATAAGCAGCAATTCCGAGGTTCAAGCCAACACAGACGTTAGAAGTTTAAAGCTTTTGATCTGGACCCGGTCAAATGTGGCCTAGAAATGAAAAAAGCAGTGAAATCTCCCTTTTTTGGATTTTCACAAATAGAATGAAGAAAACAATGCATGATTTATAGTCTGATTTGTGTTATGTCACTCCCAGTTTTGTGCATTTGTAGCGCCCCCTAGTGGTCGACTTGATGAAACTTTCAGGGTATGTTTCAGGTACTTATGTGAATACATCCTGTAGTTTTGTGATGATTGGCCTAAATGTTGTTGACTTTGGTCTATTTATCTCAGCCACGCCCCTTTAGAAGTTCATTGGTCAATATCTTGAAAAGTAAATAGGATATCAACAAGTTTTATACAACTTTTGATAAGCTTCGTCCAATGATGAGCCACCGAAAATTTGGTAGCAATCGGACATACGGTTTAGGAGGAAATGTCAAAAATGTGTTTTGCAAAAAAATTCAAAATGGCGGAAAACCCAGTTAAGCAGACTTTAGTGGTCCACAGGCTTTTTTGTAGAGCACCTTGAGCTGGACTTGTGAGAGACATTTCAAGTTCTTTGGACTTACGGTGTGAGGGGGCTGGCATTTTGGGGCCATAATTACAGCGCCACCATGTGGCCGATTGGGCTCATGTTTCTGTGGAAGCACATGCCCATCATTTCCAGTTACTGGGCCAAGTTTCGTGTTTCTAGCTCTTTCCAGCTCACGGGAATTTGAGCCGAAGCGGCAGACAAGAAATAATAATAATAATAATCACCTCCGTGAATGGGGACCCGCTCCCTGTGTAGAGAAAAACGGCTTCAACACAGCGTTTCTTATTTTCAGGTGATGTTACACTAATGAAAAAATACATAGGAATATTGTATTCATATTCTTATTCATATTAATAATTCCTTCTTTACGTCACTTTTTGTAAGTTCCTTATTGTTGAAATAACATGTTAAGAATTTGTTGTTTGTTGGAGGATGCTTTGCTAAACTTAAACACAAAATTCATCCTGAATCAAACTGATTTGGCTGGTGTCACAACTCCTACATTATCATTTTTCAAGTCCAACAACCAAAACCTGGTTGTCTTCCACCTTTACTAATCTGACTGCAGAGAGGCTGACAAACCTTTTAGTTTGTTTTTGTTAATGTTAAAAACATTAGTTTGTTTAGTTAGATAAAACCTTTGAGTTTTTGTATTACGCAAGGTAACAGAGTTTATATGTTTGTGTGTCTGACTTTATTTGTACTGACTGAAAAACATGGGTATTCATGGCATCCATGTACTGAGGGGTTACATGGATTTCTTTGTTTTCAAAGCTTAAATAATAT